>NC_084981.1:3534303-3839303 GCF_963691925.1 Scomber scombrus
GCATGTAATCGTCCCCAAATCAGTACACAAGCTTCTGTCTCTACATGAAGCTGGCATCATGTCTTCATCCAGTCTGTGTTCAGGGCTGGAAACCCCCAGGGCTCCACATACAAGGGGATGTATGACCTGCCTGCCTTTCACAACCTGTTTGTTCTCCTGCCCTGCAAAGCACCACAGGCCACACAACAGCAACAGCATCAGCTAGCCTGGACCAGAGATGAGTTATAATGTCTAAATAAATCTGATTGCAGAGGCTTCTGTTCCTGTAGCTGCTGTGCATGCATTTGCCTTTCATTAAAAAAAGATCTAATGGGCTCCAGTCATCATCGACTCCCTCTGATATGATGATGATATGTTGCAGTATGACTGATAAAGAATTGATCAATACATCACTGGCTTTCAAAGGATGTAGAGCTTAAGAATTGTAAATAGTAACCATCTATCCAAAACTTCATCCAGAGAAAGATATCAACCATATTGATCTAAAATACGGTATGGTTCTTCATTATTAGACCTAACACCATGTGCTCACAGTGAAAATTGTAACTTCCTGATGTTTCTTAGGTAACGTTTACCATCTTCATCACTTACTAAACCCAACGTACAGCTGAGGCCGATTGGATTGTCATTGGTTTTTCAGGTGTTTGCTCATTAACTAATCAACTGGACAAATTGAAATTTTGACCTGGTGAGATTAATAGTCAGGAGACTATTAAGTTCATGAATGTTTGTACCCAGTTCTTTGGCAGTCCATCTGATAGTAGAGACATTTCAGTTCAAAATGGTTGAATATCATCTTGCTGGTGTCACTGGATGAAAAGTCAAGGGATCATCCAAGTCTTTGGAAAAACTTTCTAGAAACAAAGGATGTTTGCACCAAATTTCATGCCAGTCCATCAAAAGGACGTTCATATATGTCAGTGGATAATCGCAAACTGCTGGTAGCACGAGATGAAAGGTCAGGGAATCAACAAAATGATTAGGGTTCACCCTCTGGCTAACATGGATACCTGTTACAAATTCCACAGCAAAAATGCATCAAAATGTTATCAACATACAGTATTTCACTTGAGTATTTGTCTAACTCATGGTGGTGCTACAAGAACAGTCAGAGGATCACTAAAGTCTGTATAATTTATCCATGAATCATCCATCAAAGTCTTTATGAAACTATATAGTAATCCATCCAATAGATGCTGAGACATTTCAGTCTGGACCAAAGTGATGGACTGATAACCGACACTGACATTCCTGGAGCCACACCACTAGCTTGGCTATAAATATCTAAATCTAAAGCATCAAATTTATCGAACACATTTATCTTCCCCAGAGAATGGTTGTTTCATTCAGGGCTTTTACACTGTGAGGCACTGCAGAAGATACTGCTTTCTTTGCTGTCTTTTCCCGTTTCTATTAATGCTTTTGACAAAACACCCTCCCTTGCAAATCTAAGGCCATGTGATGTTTTCAAAAATCCAATTAGATTTTTCGGTGCATCCATTCTGCCAGAATTATCTCCAAATAGACTCTCGTTCTGCCTTTAAGTTTCTTTTTGCCTCAGTGTGCAGTAATGGAAAAAGGGAAAATAGTCCCATTAAGCAGATAATTAGCTGCATGTTAGATGCCGCGGCATGTTAAGTCAGGGCAGCGGTTCCTCATGTGTTTCTAAAAGGATTTACAAAGCATTTCACATTTGGGAGATGAGGTAGCAGAACACATAGTTCTGACGGTGCTGACTGGGAAATACAGGTCTAAAGACTTAAACCCCACTGGTGGCCCCTGGAGGCTGCTGTAACACTGGTTCATTACACCCCACAAGTGTTGAAAGGAACATGCAGCATTCTGACAATGTTGCTTTTCTTGGAGCTTTACCAGTAATGTGGCTAAAAGTGTTAAATCTGCTGGTGGTGCCATGGGGTCATTACAATCAAAAGGTTGAGCCCCCCAGGAGCATGATTGTGCTCGGAAAGTTTTAGGACAATCTAATGCTCATTAGGTTATTGGATATCTTACGTGCAAAGCTGCAGGGTTACTTCGAATTCCTCGAAGTCAAGCGTCTCATGGAGAGGACAAAATTGGATAGGCTGATCCTCAGGAGAGCATGTATGTGCTCTGCAAATTTCATGGTGATGTCATCAGATAAAAGAAATGGATGGTGCTAGAGGAAAGGTCGGACTGTCACCAGAAACATATCCATCCTCTGGGGACTATGAGTGTATGAGTGCAAATTGTTTTGGGCAAGCCCCAAAGCTTTTCCAACTGCAACAAAATGATGCTGTCCAGAGAGAACTGGACTGTCTAGAGAAGTGCTCATTTCATCAACTAAAATCTTTTTGTCACAACAAAAACAAAGACAAGCTTTTAAAAGTAAAAACTGGCAACATGTGTTAGCGTTTTTATCCATGTATAACAACGTAACAATAACGTGTAAGATGGATGAATGGACGATCCATCCATCCATCCATCCATCCATCCATCCATTTTCTGCAGCTTATCCGGGGCCATGTTGCCGTGGCATCAGGCTGGACAATGTAACCCAAACGTCCTCCTCCCCAGCAACGCTCATCAGCTCCTCCTGAGGGATCCCAGGGCGTTCCCAGGTCAGAAGAAATATATAATCCCTCCAGCATGTTCTGGGTCTGCCCCTGGGTCTCCTCCCAGTTGGACATGCCTGGAACACTTCTAAAAGGAGGTGTCCAGGAGGCTTCTTCACCAGTTGCCCAAACCACCTCAGCTGGATTTGGATGCAACATTGACATTATTTGAGTTAGTTATCTTTTGTAATGCGTGACACCACAAAATGTAAGTCTACATCCATGCTAGCAACTCTGACCTAACCCTATTTGTACTTTAGGGTAAGGTAGTGTTTTGAGTTCATTCTCATACTGACATGCTAACATTGGTAATAAAACAATGATAATGTTACCATATTGATGTGTAGCAACTATAAAAATATCACCCTAATTTAGTATATTAGCATGCTAACATTTGCTGATTAGCAGCAAATACAAAATAGAGCTGAGGCTAACGGGAATGATATGAGTGTTCAGGTATTTAGTAATAAATTAAAGTATTTGAAAACCAGACCTGTTGATGGGGCTAAGTGAAAGGTCAATTACAAGTCATCCTCTGAGGACCGTGAATTCAATCCATCCAATAATCGTAGAGATAATTAAATAAAAATCCAACAAGTTATCTTCTTAAAAATAAAGGAAAGGAAAGGAAAAGTAAAGCGATCGCCAAAGTCTTTATGATGCAACGTGTGGGAACTATGAGTATCTGTGCTAAATGTGGTGCCAAGCCATCAAGTTAGATGTTGAGATAGTTCACTGATTAAGTGAAAATGCTTAACTGGTAGTGGCGCTACAGGAATAGTCAGAGGATTTCCAATATTAGTAAGGTTCATCCTCTTGGGAACTTTAATATCTGTACAAATTTCATGGTAATCAATCCTTTTTTGAGTTCTTTTATACCAATGTGGTGGACTGACTGACCAAGACCGCGACGAAAATCTCTTCTTCTTGTTAAATCGAGCAAGACTAACAAGAAACTAACAACAAGAAACTAATAATAATAATATGACGAAAACATGACAACACAAGACTAAAACTGAATCAAAATCAGGTTCCACAACTCATTTTTGCCAATTCAACTGAGCTGTCCACACTCTCCATGATATCAATGTTTCGCATAGGTTTTTTTTTTTTGTTTCTAATTAATTGAGAAAGCAGAGTGGAGAGAAACAAAGGGCAAAAAGAGCGTAACCCTTTAAATGATGTTCCACTTGTCCAACTGGGGTATAATTAGACTGTAACAACTCCATTTTTATGCTTAATTAAGACTTGATAGACAGAAATGTAAGCAATAGTGTAAGTGATACTGCAGGTCAGGAGCTGAGGAGGCTCGGCTGTCTGCTGAGCCGCTACAGACATCCAAATATATATCTGTGCTTACTGTTTATGACTGAGGGAGATTGAATTAGATGAGAATAGATTGGAGTCACGGATCGAAAATGACAATCAGGGGTTATTGCTATCATGGTGCTCACACATACACACACACACACACACAAATATACACACATTCTAATGAGGCAGAGGTTGTTGTTTGCGGTGCATGAGCAGAGTGGAGAAAGTCGGCAATTGTAAACATGATTATCTCTAATCCAACACACTCCACTGTTATAATACACAATCATAGATGAGTGTGCGTGTGTGTCGGGGTTTGACCTCAGAGGGACCTTTTTTATCTTTTTTAAATTTTTTTATTTAATAACACAAAAAAAACCATAAAAAAAAGGTTGAAAAGTAAAGGGGCCACAACATGTATGAAAAAAATGATAGTTCCACAGTTTGATATATATGCGTGTGGATTTCCTCCATTGTCTGTGCTTGTGGCAGTCTGTCTGTGTACATTTTGTTCTCCTGTGTGTATGAGAGGAGGGAGTAAGTCCCATTGATCTGACCAATCACAGCAGAGTGCTGGAGAGATGCTTTCTGCCAATAGGAATGCGTAACATCTCGAAGTTTAACCACAGACACTTTGATGTTTGTCAGATGTGGCTGATAAAGCTGGAATGTACACCGTTCACCTGGATAAACAATCAGGTTGCATTTAACTCACAAAAATGATATCTGCTAAATATTTCATTTGAATACTGATGTTTTTCTAAAATGCAGGGTTTTTCATTTTGCTGCTGTTGTGCATTGTGATGTATTTCAGCTGTCAATCAAACTTTTTTTCATTAGGGTATATGTAGGTAACGCTCCTTTTTATCTGATTTAACCATGGGAGATAACAATGCTGAAATCTCTTAACGGAATGAATCTGATGACGACATCCTTAATAACTGATAATCATCATTTATGTCATTTATCAGTCAGAGTGACCTCACATTCACTGGTTCTAGCTTCTAAATGTGAGGATTTGTTGAACATTCAGTATCTTTATATAAATATACATAAAATGCAGCTTAAATATCTTTTGAAAACATATCGGCACATGTCGGATGGCATAAAGACTGATACTGATATATCTGTCGGGCTCTAAAACAAACTATTTGAAGACGTCGCCTCACACTTGCAATTCTTCACAATTTCTGAAACCTTAGTTAAACAGTGAAATCGATTCAATTGATAATGAAGATGCTAAAATGTAGCTGCAGTGGCTAACGTTGTGAATGCTAATCTGGTTCCACTTCTTATCACACAAATTTTGTTGGTGTTTTTTCTCTGCTAAATATTTAAACATCACTTTTTTTCCCTCAACAAATGAATGGAATATAGTGACGATAGAGAACAAAAGAACAAAGTGGTTCTTTGTATTATTTGGTACAAACTGTACATTTATATAATAATGTAGATTAAGAAAAGTCCGCCTTCATGTGCTGCTTCTGGAAATATTCCCTCCACTCTGAATGCTCATGTTTTTATTTCAACAATATCCTGAATGTTTTAAACATAAAAACTCTGCAGTCTCCTGAATAATTTACCATGTGATAGTTGTATGTATGTTATGACCATCAGTTTGAATTATTTCGACTCTGTTTCCTGAGAAATCATGTTTTTTTTTCCGTTAGCTCTGTTACTCGTGAACCTCAGCTGCTGCTGCTGCTGCTGCTATGGAGATGAAGCCGGTCAGAGGAACCAATCAGAACTGTAGCTGATTAAAAAAAACCAAAAAAAACACTTAATTTTGCAGCTGGCAACAAAACATAGAACCACAGCTGCCAAATTCTGTGTAAGAATTTAAAGGTTAATTGATTTTTGCTGCAGATTTGTGTTAAGCTCTGTGATGTTTCTTACGCCTTTCTTACTCCCATTGCACCATGGGAATACAAGTGAACTTTTCACCTCGTCATTTTTACTTCCAGAAGTATGGGCTCCCTGAAATAAGTCACCTCTGCAACTCAATATAGTAGTTTTAGTTCACTGTAAAAAAACTAAATGCACTGAGGTTGCCTTTGTGAAATTATTAACATGAAATTGAATGAACATGTTTCTGTATCCCCCAAATAATTCATTATTTTGCAACTTTAGTGTTTAAATAATAATAACTAGACTGGTGGGACTGTACTCCATCAACACGTGCTTGGTAACATACAGCTCATGATGCATATATACTGTATGTGACTCCCTCGTCTCTATTAAGCCGAAGGCAGCTCACGACAGTTCAGCTGATTTGTTCACTTGAGGGAGCGGCGCAGACCCCAGCTGGCCCTGGAGTCGACGGCAGAAGGAGCAACGTTATTTTGGGGGAATTTGCCGTCACGTTATCTGAGCTCCGTTGTTGCATATTTGCAGCGGGGGCTTGTTAAGTGAACTGCTACTAAAAATAGCACTGAGTATATTTCACCCCCCCCCCCTAAAAAAACTGTTGCTGTGAAAACGCACAAACAACAGCAACAGAAATTCTTCCTCTTTTTTTTTTTTTTTTTTTCCCCTAAACAGAGGCATCCGGAACCTACTCCAGCAAATATCCTACTCCCTTATTCCCCCTGCAGTGCATTCCTTTGTCTGTCTGACAAAGCCTCAGTCAGTCTCACCTCTACAACTCCTCCACTTTAGATATTTACTTGTTTGTCGAGACAATGAGAGTTAATCTTTTTTTTTATTTTAGAGATGCTGACATTTGCTTTTTTTGAGTCTTGCAGGAAGTTTAAACAAATGAAACAAATCCAATTAACCACCCCGTTTGAATTTTCTCCACTTGTTCTGAAGACAACGAGGCAGCCGACGCGCCGCATGATGTTAAATATTCGTTTAGGTAAGATGCATGCATACAAAGACGCATGAGCACGTACTGTATCTCCTCGGTGAGTATGTGTTTGTGTGTTTGTGTGTGTGCGTGTGTGCGTGACGTGAATGTGCTATGATTTGAAATTTAACCGATGATTGTGTCTGTAAAAGAAACAAAAAAACAAAGAGAGAGAGAAAAGGGAAAGAAAAGAATCTGGAGACGGCGAGTGCTCGAGGGGGCGAGAGAGCTAAACAGATAATATTGGAGCGACTGAGAGAGAGAGAGAGAGAGCGAGTGAGGCGTAAGGAGCACGTTGTGAAGGCCCCTTTTAGAGCAGGAAAGCAAGAATAATCCCTATTAAGGTAATTAGTGTTTCAGGAGACAAAGTGTAATTAAACAGAAACAGGCTACAAACTATGTGCTGTCTAAATATAACTCGTCTGTACCGATCCAGTCAGGCTTTCGTCTCTGCATCCCCAAACTGCAAAGAAGGAGGAGTGTGTGTGTGCGTCTGTGTGTGTGTGTGTGTGTGTGTGTGCATGCGTGCAATAGATGGGGGCGGTGTGTTTACAATGAGATCAAGAGAATGCTTGGCAGGACGTCAGCCTTGTAAAGCCCCAGGATTCCACATGGAAAACACTCACACACTCCGCACCGTGGGGAAAACGCACAGAGACACACACGAGCCCACAGAGAAAACAAACACGCAGCCCGAGAGGACGAGACGAGCAGACAGGCGGGAGGAAGGGGGGGGGGGGGGGCGTGCATAGATGACGGCAGTGTTCAAGTCACGGGGAGAGCAGAGGATTTCTACCTGGGAGTAAAGGGAGTAGTTGGTGTTAGCGGTGTTCGGGCATACACCGATTACATCACTCACGCACCACCCTCATCGTCATTTTGCTTGTTTTTAAAAATAGAAATAAAAACCTATTTAGTTCATTATCGCATTTCCGTACACGGTTCTTTCACGTTCCGATTATAAACTTAACTTTTTGTGCTCCGTGACCGTCGCAGCACAGAGCAGCAGAGTGAGACGTCCGTCCTCTCTCCCGCTCTCTGCTGTAAACACACGGAGCTGTTAGTGAGCAGCTGCTCTCACGTCTCCCCCGGGTTTCTGTGCTCGTTTTTGGGCAGAAATTGTCCCGCTCTCAGGCCTGCTCAAGCCTTCTCTCGGTGTGTCCCCTCTCCAGATGGGCAGGCTGGTTGCTCCAGGTTCTGGTTCTAAGCAGCAGTCCTGCTCCGGCTCATACGTCTGTGTGTGACTCCTTTAGTTGCACGCATAGGAAGAACTCACTGGCGGATCATGAGCAGCATTAGCCTGAGGCACAGCATCACTAACTCATAGGTAAGGGGGAAGATCTAGACTAAAAGATGAATGTCAAAGATCAAAGATGAGTGATATTGAGTGTTACCAATGAATTTCTTATCTTCTAATCTAAAATCTCTGGTGTAACCGGTAACGCTGACTTTATTAACCGTGGGGGAAAATGTGCTCATGGTGGCATCTCTACCTGGGAGATGTTCAGCTTTCATCTTAACGTCAACAATCCCCCCTCACTTTCCCTCTCTGTGTTTGTCTCCAGCTCTTCACCGGAGGGAGTGCTGTTCATTTTTCATCTTCAGTTCAGCTCCTCTTGTAGTCATCTCTCTGGAGACTGACTAGTGTGTGTTTGTGTGGAAGGGGTGAAGGGAAGAGTCACGCTATTTTTTTTTTTCTTTCTTTCATTGGACACCTCATTTTTCTGTTTTTTGCACAGGATCCAATCACTAACCATCACCAGTCATTAAGAAACCATTTGGAGAAAAAAAACAAAAGCTATTCCAATATGTAGATGTAGCAGTTTATCTAATACCACCCAAAACTCATATAAATATATACATTTTATTTTTATTTTCATACATTTTGAATTATTTTTCAATACAGAACTACGGAAGACAGAACTGTGTCATTTGATGCTAATCACAGGGATAATAAAGACTGTGTTTAATTGATACACTTCCAATGAATAAATTCCATTAATTGCTGAGGTAGTTTAATCAAGAAAGCCTTTCAGTCAGTGAATAGCATGTCAGCTGAACATGCTAATTAAGTGTATAATTAAGCATATAGAGAGAATGATACATTGATAATTAATTGGGTTATACTTAGCTTTTCCTTCAATGAAATCTCAAGTGAAAGAAAAATTGTCCCTTAAAACAATTCTATGCATGGAAGTGACAGACCTCTAAAATAAAAGAGTACAAAGAGAATTTATAATGTTGAATATTATTTTCACTTTGTATACATGACGACTGCCTGTGGAGACAATCTGTAAAGTCTTTACCAACAGCGTACAGGAGCTGGGAACCAGACTCGATTAAAACACTTATGGTCCCATTACACTTCCTTGAGGTACACCACAAGTGACAGGCCATTGGTCCGAATGAACTTGCCTCACATATATCCTGTTAACCCTAAAATCCTTTAACAAGATGTTATGATCAGCTGTATTTAACACCGTGGATGTCTATCAAAACCATGCTCCACAAAATGTACCTTCATCAACCTAAAATTCAAAGTGATGTCCGAGCATTTTACCATTTTACCATTTTACCTCCTAGATGGAAATTAGTATTGTGATATCAAACAATCAGAGATTCTTCATCTACTGAATTCTGGGGATGTCTGAATGCAGGAAAGATGTAATGTAGGTACTGCTATTCTTGTTTGAGTTTTTTTTCACATATTTGTTCATATTTTGGAAAATTGGCACCATTAATAAGTACACCCAATAAGATATTAGCAGTTCCTCTTTGCCTCAATGTATGTCCACATAGATATACAGACAACTATCACTGGATTACAAAACTTCAAAATGTGATAATTCTTTAGTTCTGAATGCTTCTTTCTATAATTTGAGTTTATTGAAGATGGACATAGACGATAATATGTGTTTAACACTTAATGATATCTAAGTGTGTTTCATGTCTGCGTGTTAAGATTTGTCTTAGTTATGAATCCATGAAAGAATAAGATTTTATACCAGCTGCTGTTTTGACAATAAAAAGATGCACAAACTGAATAGAATAAATCTGAACGTACTCTATTTGGCAGCAGCCAGCAGGAATTCCACTTCATCAGTCCAACCACATCCAAAAACTCCACAATAAGACACAGAGTGCATGTTTCATACCGAAATGAATCAATTAGATGCACTAATCAAGCTTTTTGAAAAAATATGACATTAATACCAACACTTGGCCTGGAGATACTGACATTAATTCCTTCTGTGTGTTCCTTGCAAACACACAAATGGGCTCATTTAAACTGCTTCGTCTCAGCCTGGTCTTACCTGGTTCGGTGCAGTTTTTTTCAGGTTCGGAGTAGAGCCTGGACTCGTTGTCGTAGACGTCTTGGAGAAGGTGACGACTCTCCCACCTGGCCTCCTCCACCACCACGGAGCTGGAAACGTGATATCCTAAAAACGGAAAAAAGAGAGAGAGAAAGCAACAAAGAGAAAGAGATGGTGGAACGGTTAATGGTTGCATGAGGACTCACTTCAAACAAAAAACCACCACACAAACCATTAGTGGCAGCTCTTTGCCTGAGGAGCTGGATTTATAAAAGACACTGAATGCATCGCTAAACATTCAAGAAACGTGGTTTTATGCAACAAAGTAGAGGGAATTATAATATTTCTACTGATGAACAAGCTGCAGACTTTTTTACTCTCTAATACAGAAATGATGATGATGTACAAGCTCTTAGCTCCGCAGTTAATTGACATTCCTGAACCCCTCCAAACATTCCTCTCTCCTCCATAGAACAAAGGGAGATGAGACATGCATCTTGTGTCACCACGTTCCTGCGGGAGCATTAGTACGGCGGCACGCTGAGCGCCGCTGGGCCGATCATTCCAGCTCAGTCATCTGGGTCACGGTATCCTCAAGCGCCCCACCTCCGACCCATCTCCTCTCCCACCATGCAACAGGCCCCCCCGACTTAGGTGCAGAGCACGCCGGGGCTTCTATAAATAGCGCCGCGCTCGGCTATATTTATCAAAATGCAGAAACATGAAGCGCCGGCGACGTTTTGCAAACAGCCATGTCGCAGGCTGATGGGAGAGTAGAATAGAAAAGGCAGTGAGCTGGAACAGGATGCTTTGGAATGATGAGTGTAGCTGCTGTAAGAGGCAGAATTCTACATCTTGAAGTAGAAGTGTATAGAATAATAAATCAATCATAAAGGTGTGCTTGAAAATACACATCATTTTAATTTTGTGAGCTTGTGAAAGACAGCTACTTAAAGCTGCTGTAATCAGTATTTCTATATGAACATTGAGTCGAATTTTGATCTGTGAAAGGTGACAAATCACAGAAATCACCTCTCTATTTTAGTAACTTTCAGCTCATTGTTTCGGTTTTGCAGCCATAGGCCAGTCACAACAATGATCAGTTATTATCAACATCATCATGTCTATATATGGACTTATCATATGACACATGGACATGACGTTGATCATTTTTTTGACCTCAGTATTGCCACACTTCACATTAGCAGCTAAGAGACTATTCATGTCACATTGGCTAAACAAGTAGTGTCCTCCATTCCTCACTGTGTACGCCCTGAGTGGAGACTGTAGAAGAATTAAAGGTAAATAACTCTGTCCCCAACCATAATGACAGTCTGTGTTTTTACACAAGTGTAGCGTCCACTCTCCAATCATTATTATGCTATTATATTATCATTATATCAGTGGTATAAAATGATCTTTAAATGACAATAATATTGTGTATCGCGATTATTTCTGAGGCAATATATCGTCCAACAAATGTAGTTAACGTGACAGGCACGACTTTACTGTTTTGGTTTTATCTCACTTCTCTCCAGCTGCAGCTGTTTTTAGTGAAAAATCTCACCATACACCACCTAACTCCAGTATCATTGGTTGCATCTTTCTGGTTTATGGACCAAACATGGTATCACCCGTGTCTATTATTGGATACTCCCTTTTCCCTCCTGCCTGTCTGGGATAATGATTGGCCTGAAGTCACATGACCATATACTCAACCCATCTTGGTAGATACCCCATTGGCTGATACATAGCATATTTTCTTCTACCTTTTTGAATTGTTCTGCTTTTTATATCCTCTAAATCCTGATGTGTTTTATGATGACCCTTGATGAAGGCTATACTACAAGTGTTGTTGGAGCTTTGACTTTTTTGATGTGTAAATTGAGACAGTTTTGATGTGTTAATGTTGTGTTAAATATGTACGTTGATGAACTGATCCTTTAATCTTACTTGTGAAAAGAAATGTGCATTTAATTTTGAAACACACACACTCAATGCACAGATGTGAGCACTTGCTTACAGTGTGTGGAGCTCCACAAACAGAACCGAAGGCTGAAATCTGCCAAGCTTCATCAGCACCAAAGCTTATATACAGCTGTGACTTACTGTATGCTCTTCCCCTGAGCCACTGTGTCCATGTGTGTGTGTGTCTGTGTGTGTGTGTGTGTGTGTATGTGACATTACTAGAAGACATTGAACAAGTTCAAAGCTTGGAACACACTTGACATACTCCACAGGCGTCCTCTCTTTGTCTTGTCATTACTTAATAACTCCAGTCTGTGCTCCAATCTGCGGCACTAACATGCACACGCACGCACACACACACACACACACACACACACACACACAGGCACGCACGCACGCACACGCACACACACACACACACACACACACACACACACACACACACACACACACACACACACACACACACACACACACACACACACACACCTCTGTGAGTGTTTTAGGTGGTTGGTGGTCCAGTGAAGCAGAATGCATCGCCACTGCTGGGGTTGCTATAGCGACGTGACGTAAAAGATAAGACACAGGGGGGATGGGTTGGGGGTGGCGGAGAGGGGGGGGAGTAAAGGGGGAGGTGCGTGACATAACAGTGAGTAACTCACACACACACACACACACACACACACACACACAAGAAATGATAAAATCAAACTAGGAGCACATGCTATCAGCCGTGCTGCGCGGCTCCATCAGTCACACAGGTAAACACAGTGGTATGAGTGGCTCCTCACTGCAGCAGCTCCACATGGCACAGAGGAATGTGTGAGGATCATGTGATCATTTGCATGTTAATATTGATCAATTTCAATGTCAAATTCAGATTTTCATGTTGGTATCTGCCTGTGAAGAGTCCCACCTCTGCTCCATGTTTCTTCCTGTTAAAGAGGAATTTTTTCCTTGCTGCTGTCACCAAATGCTGCTCATAGGGGGGAATGTGGGTCCTCTGGAAATTAACAAGAACAGTCTAGACTTGCTTTGTGTGAAAAGTGCCTTGAGATACCTTCTCTTATGATGTGTTGCTATATCAATAAATTGGATTGAAGAGCTTCGAGGCAGACTATTGCTCAGGATTCAGTATTTAATATTTTTCTTCGTCTATTGGGAAAGGTTTATCTTCATCTGTTTGTTAAGGGATCATAGTGTCTTTTATTATTTGAGTGTGGTGATGTCTATTGGATGTGTTGGGTTTCTGGCATAACTTTACTTCCTGTCAAGTAGGAACAATACTCTTAAGAAGATATCTTAAAAATGAGCGACTGGTTTGGAATCACATTGATATCCAAGATTCCCAGAGGATGATTTAGGATTTTGCATCATTAGCAACAGACCACATTGAGGTCAATAACAGAGTGGCGCTTTTCATATTTCTGAAAACTACAGAGGCAACGATTCAAAGTTTATGACCAACTTCAAAAATAAAATATAAAGTATAAAATATGAGATATTGTGTCTTTCTGTGTCTGTGTTGAAGATGAAGGTTCAGCTGTCTGAGGCTCATTAAGAGCTGTTTGTGTTCATGCATGGATGAGGTCAGACTGTCTAACCTCACTTTGCTTTGTGCTGAGCAGGACGTAAACAATGAAAAAGACAAAGAAGAAGAGGAGGAGGAGGATGAAGTTTAAGCAATGGACTGTGATATGTACAAAATTCGTGAACCTGTTTGGATGATTTCGTTCTATGAAGAATGATGTAATATACACATGGACAACAGCAGGCTGAGCAGGGATAACTGGTGAGTTTAATTTATATTACAGTCCTACTGGATCTTGTACTGGGACTGACAAGCCCTCCAATGCTTTGAATAAGGAGGATTTTTCACAATTTTGCATTTCTAAGTGCTTCAGTCACCTGTTGTTGTGTGTGCAGGAGCTGTCTGCTTCTTGCTTGTGAGGATTCATTCATGCATATAGAAAAACTAGAGTATGAAGTGTATTTGATACTTGTAGTGATACTTTATGACATGAACCAAAACTCATAAAGAATATACACAAAGAAAGGTGTAAGTTGTGAACCTACAGTTTGACATGTACATCATCTATTTTTAATGAGGACATCCTCTGAATGTGTTAACCGTTTAGATGAAATGACATGTTATCGTACTATATGTCTTATATCTTTATAATGAGCTGTTTGACCACATTACTGCTATTATAAATGCTTCATTTCAGAATGTATCTAACTTTAATAAATGTGTGGGGTCACAAGATGATAAAAAGTATAAAAAAAAGCCCAAAAAAGCAATTTTTACAAACATCCATACTTAGTGTTTATGAACTCCATCAGAATGTTAGATTCATCTGTTGTTTAACTCCATGCTTACCACATCTCGGCTCATGTCTGTGCCACTGCCTGTGGAGTTGTAGACTGTCTACTTTGTCTTACATAGTGTTGTAGACCATCAATCGATCAACAGTCAATATTTATTTATATAGCACCAAATCACAGCAAAAGTCATCTCAAGGCACTTTACACCCAACATTCCCACATGAGCAGCACTTGGTGACAGCGACAAGGAAAAACTCCCCTTTAATGGGAAGAAACCTCACACAGAACCGGACTCTGAGTTGGCAACCACCTACCTCGACCGCTGTGTCTATCTTACATTTTATGTTATTCCTGTGTAAGTTTTGCGGTCTCTCATCGGTGGATCGTAAATCAATCAATGTGCATATAGTGATGTGTGCTGTTCTTGGTGCTGAAACATTCAAACACAACTGACAACCAGTTTTTTCAGCTCTGAGCTGAGATTCTAGCTACGGCCCTGGTTTGCATAGTTTGTGTCTTTCGGTATAATCTCTCTGTCTCTATCTTTGTCTATCTGTCTCCATGTTTCACCTCTTTGAAAATGTTCGGTCTTGCCAGAGAGCAAGACTAGACAGGTAGAAGTTGAAGAAGCCCTATAACACAACTTGTGCTTCTCTAGAAAAGCTCAGAGCAGCAACTCCAAACATCAGGAACAGCAGCTGGCAGAGGCAACGTTTCACTTCAGACAACTCAGTGACAATGAGCTCAAGCTCAGCCAGCAGACGACCGTCCTAGACCTCCGACCTCGGAGTAGAAAATCTCTTCATGAATTGTATAAGGAATACACAGATCTAGGAAGGAGGCACACTGACATTAATTCTGACTATGATGAACTGCTTAAAAGTCACAGCGTCCTCTAAGTTAAGATATGAGAGGCTCAGCCAGGAGTAGAACTCTGTGGGTTGTCCGTGAAGATTCTCAATCATCCAGGATATCTGGAAAAAAAGCTGCTGTTTAGTCTTAAATACTATCACCGCTCACTCAAGCTACTTAATCAGTTTTACAGACAGATCAGGGAATCCAAGGCAACCTCAGAGAGACATTCACTATTTAGAAGCTCTGCCACTAAGCCAATGTGTGCTGGGACAGCGTCCAGCCACCCAGTTAGTTTCCTCTTAGTGTTTTTTTTTGCAGTAGACATGCTTATAATGTTTAATTAGCAAACATGCATACAGTATAAGCAGTGAATGGTGAAGGTGCTTTGTGATTGAGCTGAGGCCACCAAACACTGCTCTTTGCCTGCGTCTGCAGTAATAGGTGGTCTGAGCAGGTTTTTAGCGCAAACACAATTCCATGCCAAAATAAGCACCAAAATTGCCCTCCGTTGCCTAATCAGCACAAAAACACAGCGTCAGCCGCGGCTTTTTTTCCTCCCACCTCAGCACAAACACGTTCGCCCGTTGCCAGAAAATAGCCCAACAGACGCAGAAAATAGACCTGCAACTTCAAGGAAATTGCATAAAGATGGTCTTTGGACCACTGCTGGTGATGCAAGTGTGGGAAAACAGAGCCTAGAGAGGTAGAAACAGATTCATGCGAAGAATATGGGGAATGGATGTATGTGAATGTTGGTGGAATTCCCTCCAGATGTCAGATCGTTTGGAGCCAGTACCGGAAGGAATCACCCACTTCATAGATCTAGGCCAGCGGCGTATAAGTGTGTGTAGAAGAAATGCTTCGAGAGAATCTTAAACACCAGGGAACCTCACGAATATTCCACCCATCAATGTCGTCACTACATCCAACCATCCATTCCCTCCCTCTCTCGCCAACACACTGCCCTATATTGGCCAGAGTCCTATGTCTATATGTCCAAGCCGACCCCATAACGTCACATAACAACGCCGCCCATCGCTCCTCAATGTCATCCTTAATTAGCTACTTTATCTTCATTAGCGTCCCTTGGCAGGGATGTGCGGCATACACATGTGAATACATGTGTTAATGTGTTTCTCTGTCCATGAAGAGTGTAGAGAATGTTCCTATGTGTGGCATGTATGTATTTGGTTTTCTGTGTATTGTTTATTAATGATCGGGGGTATCACTACTCTGTTAAAGTCATGTGTGTATGTACAGTGTGTGTGCACATGTGTGTGTTCTACAACCTCGTCCCTGGAGACAAAAGAATCAGGCCATGAGCACGTGGCTCCTACTGTACAGTCCTATTACATGCTACACGTGATACCAACCATCTTTGCTTTCTCTATAGAGGATATATGATATCTAGGTTACTGTTTTGTATGATTATAGAATACATACATATATTATTACATTAGTATGTACATTAGCATTGTATTTCAGGAACCCATGCTGCTCAGTGAAAGGGGGAACACCATCACTCATCTCAATGTCTTTCTCTTGATAAACCGATGTATGCTGAATTTTCGATTTTAGTCAACCAGCCATCAAGTCTTCATGATAACTAACTCCACAACTGCAACTGCCCCAGCTTCCATCACTGATTATCTGAAATAACTCAAGTTTAACTGTTGCTTAAAGCGTACAGAGTGGAACAAGCTGTGTCTTGTGTCTATTAGAGTCCATGTGAGAAGTACTATGTGCCTAAACGTTCCCGCTACAGAACAGAGTTTTAGGCTTGTGTTGAATGTGGAGTTATCATGAGAGTTTGGACGAGGAGAGATAATACTCAGGGTCACTGTTGGGGTCATGTGTTTTGTAATTACATTACTTTTTTCCTGTAAGTTAGAGCTGTTACACTATACAGTTTGATTTTTTTTTGGAATAAGATGAAGTTACTGTCTGGTGCAAATTGTGTTACTTGTGAAATTCTATATACATAACTCAACCAATTTAATGCTATAATGCATTCAATTAAAACCAGTGTTAATATCTATCAAAGAAAGGGTAAAGAAAGTATAATAAGGGAAGATGAGACTGGATGCTTTGAAAGTGTAGAGAGTTTATCTTTAATTTGAATTTTTTTGACATGTTTAAAAAAAAAAAAAAAAAAAAAAGAATATCACATAAAAATGTAAGTTGTGTTTAAGTCAAAGTAGTTTGTTGAAGCATCTGACTAGAAAACGCCCACCCTGAACAGGTGGCAGAAGAATCTCAAATCCCTGCTGAACAAGCTGCCATCAATGTTTTTTGGTCTGCAGTAAAACACAAAGAGACTATTTCAGGCTGTTGGAGATAATGTTATAATAACTGAGAAATGATTAAAACAATAGGACTCAAGCTAAAATAGAGCTAAAGTGAAACCGGAACTTGTAGGTTCTATTTCAGAGATAAGAAGGCGTGTGATTACACTAATAATTAAAAATCCAGTCACGGAACAAAACTTTTCACAACAGTATGTTGTGTGGCTTGAATCATGTGTTTAGATAAGGATAGTAGCTTTTTAAAAAGTGTATCACTGCTTATTTAACATTAATGTTGTTTTTTAGGAGAAAAACACCATTTCCCATAATCCCTAGATGTTAGCGGGCTAAACGTTATGGTCCCACAGACAGACACACTCATGAACGTGGCTTGTTCAGGCATGTCTAGTTAAGTGTCTGTATGCAGCAGTTAACTGACTTTGGAACAATGTGTTGGGGAGTTTTATGGATATGGATGAAACCAAAATATCATGTTGGAAGTAGCTGCTAAAGATTCAACTTCTGACAGCAGCTGTTCTAGAAGATGGCAAGTTATCGTAGAATATAGAAAACAAACAACAGGAACATGATTTATATTTTCAGAAAGACAAATGGAATGAAATGGAAGAATTAAACAAGCCAGTGGAAACTAGAAGCTAGCCTGGCCATGACATCAAGTCTTCACTACAGTAGATTAACAGCAGTGTATTGATGTAGAAATGATGGTTATAAACATGAGAAATCTTATCATAAGCTAAATCCTATTGCATTTTGATCTTACAGAAGGTCCTCTGTACCAAGACAATGAGCTTCAGCCATGTCATGGATGTGGTTACCAAGGTTACCGATCTCCTTCGAGGGGGAACAGATCTCCCAATCATAGGAAGTTTGTAGCCTTTTTCAATGAAGTGAGAAAAATGTAGGTATGGAGGATTTACAGATCCCCAATAAGATGCGATGGATGAGCTGCTGGAAGTGCTTGGAGAGGTTTTTTTTCACATCTTAATCACCAGTTGTAGAGAAAATGGCCAAAGTGATGGATCTCTATACACACAAGAAGACATTTCAAATGCATTTAAATATGAAAAAATAGAAACTTTAGTAAAAATAATTTCAAGTATCTGTATATATTCTGTTGTTTTCATTCAATTAGTAGATATAATTGGCTAATTGAGTGATGGGGTTACCATATCCTACTGGTAGGAAGTACACAGTCATGAGGATCATATTTTCGTGGCCCTTTCTATCATCAAAGTTGCCCATTCATGAGCCAGATAAAAGCTGTCTGTAACCTCAAGTCAAGTCTGCTGCTATTGGAACAATTACTTCTTATAGGCTGTGCACACACACACACACACACACACACACAAGTTTACAATTACAAAAATTACATTTTAGTAAGAGGATTGTAGAATGGTTTAAAAGCAGCAGTCAGGTTTGTTAATAGGTGGATAATACACAATGCTGCTTTCCTGTTAAGCTGGTGATGTAAGCTTATGCAACACCTTGCCATGCTGATAGTATTTACACTGGGCAGTTATTGTCAGTGAGCTACAATACATCACTACAACTCCTCTGTATGAAAAGCCACAGCATCTACAGTGTGAGCGGTCAGAAGCAGAACCAATCCACAAAGACTTTGCTTTTCCAGACAGTCGAGCAGTAAACACTCTGCTGAAAATCCTGACTGTCACACTGCCAACTGAAATTCAGCGAGTGCTCAGCGAGACCCTCTCAATATCTCACTGCTGTGAACTGCGTGTCACACACCTGACTCTCTCAAGACACGCACGCGCCGGTTAAACCTCGCTGATCGTCCATCAATAAATCAATATGGCTCCGAGTGGTTAGAATGACATCAGTCCCTTGTGCTTTAAAGAAATACTGTAGTATATCTTTTCATATCATCTCGTCACAGGGTTTTCCATAATTATTGCTTAATGAGCGTGACAGCTTGTTAATGGTGTCATTAGCTGATACTGTCAGACACCACTCCTGCTGTGAGGGTGTAAAGGTGCTGTCATCTATCGCCTCTTACTCTCGTCTCGCTTTCTGTCTGAAGTCAAGCCAGGCAGGGGGGCTCAGAGGAGTCTCTCTGCCCACAGAAGAGGGTCATACTTGGGGGGGGGGGGGGGGATTGGGTGTGGAATACTCCCCTCTTCACCTATGGATCCTCATCTGAGCCTTTCCAGTATTGTGATCCACTGCCCGATGTTAGCATAGAACAGCTTGATTTAAATGAACTAAAAAAGCAAATAATAACAGGTTAACATTTTACATACTATACTGGCTTGGCATGTGACAGTTTCATATATCAGCTATCATGGTTGTCATTTAACTAGTTTGCATCTTATTTTGAATTTAAGAGTTTACTGTCAGCAACTTTTTCCCTAACAAAAGTATCGAAAGCTATTTTTACATCACAAAGTCATCTTTGACTTTTTTTTTTTTTATCTCTTCACAGCTTTCTACCCCGCCTCAACCATAAAACTGATATCTACCTGCAGCAAATTCAAGGCAGGTGTGATCATGCGAGTGTGACGGAAGGGAGCGCGATCGGAATCTTGATACGTCTGAAGCATCATTTTGAGGAGGTCATGACACAGAAGACAAGTCGTGCTAAAAAACAAAGTAATGCACTCCATGATCCTGTCTGCCTGTGTGTGTGTTTGTATGTGTGTGTATGTGCATATGTGTGTGTGTTCAAACAAACTGGAATACAACATGTCCAAACTACATCTAAGCACCAGTGACGACAGTAATACAACATTTTCTGTATAATTAAATTTAACCAATTTTCAAATATACTATATATTGACTAAAAATAGCTAGAGCTACAGGACATGATAGTAACGACAAACTGTAAGTCACGTCCGACAGACTTTTAGTAAGTTACTGAAGTCTAGTTGACTAGCTATCGAAAGCTGCCAAAGCTAGCGGTGAACTTGCAAACTGAAAAAAGAACGTAACACCAAAGATTTCACAGGTCCTGGTTCAGATCTTTTCATTTTAAAATGATGAAAGGACATGTTTAAAAGTCTAACTGGAAGATTCCATCTACTGTTCACAACCAGCAGGCTAAGCTAGCTGCTAGCTAGTGTTGCCTGTCTGATAATAACATGATGTGACCAGCTAATGCTAACTAGACACAGTCTGCTTTTTCTTTTCAAGTATTAAAATGACACAGGGTTGTTGTTTGTCAAGGAAACTAAGAGTTTCACTATTTAGTTTGACTAACTCATAGAATTTAAATGAATTAGCTAAAGCTGGCTGAACTTGTTGGCGGCAGTTAGCATTTGAAGTCACTTAACTGTTATTTAACGTCTTTTAGCACTATATTACTGTAATAGCATGAGATATAACCTAATTAAAACTACAACTCTCACCATTTTAAATAGCTGTCTTTTAAAATCATTATTTCAATAAATATTGAAAAAGATAATATTATCTTATTATAGCCTGTAGTAGGCTATTCCTCTTACAGGAACCTAGTTGTTGCAGTTTCAAAAATGATAGACAATTTCTGTATTCATTTTAAGACCTTACTATAAATCAGCATATATCAATCTTCTACATATCTCTACAATGATGTTAACAGCACTAGAAATATTCAGTATTTAATTGCTTTTCAGTACATAATAGAACAAGGACAAAAGATATATGTCAAGCACAAAATAGCTGATGAATCATGCCAAATAAAAAACTCATCTTAGTAGAGACAAAGAGAATATCTTAACCAGAGATGCAAAGAAAGGTTAAGATGACAATGACAAGATTTTTGAGGAAAGTCCTGTTTGATATTTGATATTTGAAAAAGTAAAGTCATCTTTACTCTGATCCTGTTCCAATTTTTATTTGACTTTTCTGACCTTTCCCGCAGACAAATGAACTAAATCTGCTCTTTCTCTCTGGCCCACAGCAGATCCATGTCTCTTCGGATGAGCGGCTCATCCTGTATAACATGTCACATACGATAACCCGTGATGGCAATATGATGTCACTCATGTCAGGGTTTGTGAATGTATTACATAAGTGCCGTGTTGCCTAAACCATTCACAACACACATGATTCTAGAAACACGCAGGTACAGATTTTCGCTTCATCTTCACAAAGACTGACTGCATGACTTATCTTGAAGCAGACCAAATAATGTATGAGCTTCAGAGCAGCAAAAATAAAGTGTGTGTGAGAGAGAGTGACAGGAAATGATCTTTGTGGAAATGTTTTATGTGTAGAGATTTGATTAAACACACACACACACACACACACACACACACACACACACACACACACACACACACTTCAGTACAAATTGTCTCTCCAGTGCTGAAACGACTTCAGACAAGATAGTTATGTAATCAGGGTGTATTTGCCTAAATCGTCCAAAAATGGACTGAGGGGGGAAGTAGACGGTGCATTCTCTGTGTGTATAATACAAGAGATTCATAATGAACAAAACATGAGCTGATGAGTCGGATAAAGCTCCATGAGACTAAAATGCAGTCTCATAACGACATGTTATGTGCAGGAATATTAGTGTAAGTATGACTGGAGCAGTGCGCTTAGCCTTTATATTGAGTGAAATGTGAAGTCACATGTCTTCTGCTTTGTCCGTCTGTCTTAAAAAAGGTGGTAGCCTACCTGAAGCTTGGTGATGTAGTGACCAACAAGCCGACAAGCT
Organism: Scomber scombrus; assembly: GCF_963691925.1. Classification (NCBI taxonomy): domain Eukaryota; kingdom Metazoa; phylum Chordata; class Actinopteri; order Scombriformes; family Scombridae; genus Scomber; species Scomber scombrus. Next base: position 3,556,488 of record NC_084981.1, read on the forward strand.
AAACAGTAACATACTAGCTAGCCAGGAGTCAGTCAGTTAGCTCTAGTCCATGGATGTATTCAGAGAGCTGAAGTTAGTGTTGCTGTCGCAGATTTTGCTACAGAAAAATACCCTGCGGTCCATAAGACATTCTCACCATAGACTATCATAATAAAAGGGACATAAAAAACTGATAAAAGGACACCTGGAACTACAAATAAGGTCAATTATTACTCTTTGTTTTATATCATTTTAAATCCATGAAGGTTGGTTTTTTTTAACATTCACAATAGCTCTCCAAACTGGAGATTGCTGCCTATACAATAAGTTTGCGCTTAGCCAAGAGACATATTAGACTTCATATGATATGCTGTGTCTAACATCTTAGGTCTTGTTCAGACTGCCAGCCCAAATCCATTTTTGGCATAGATTGTATCCAGATCGACTGTAGAAAACAGCAAAAAAAAACACGTGAAAATAGTGTTTTGAAACACTATTTTGTCTCAGTCCGGACACTTCGGCCATTCAAATCGGATTTCAAATCAAATCCAGAGTGACGAAAGTGCATCAGAGCAGCTGAGCAGAATCCATGCTGCTACTAGCAGAGCGGTGAGAACAGTCTGAAATAAATGGTCTGCTGGCACTTTGGTCGTAAGCTGGAACTCAATTTCTCATGCTTCTACGTTGGAATGCCACGTCACCAGTGTACATTACTGATGCCTGCATCGTTACCACAGTAACTCATGTAGATAGGTTGGTGATGGTCTGGATACACATATCTGATCTGCTCACTTGCAAATAACAGGGCGGACAGTCTGTCTTAAATATCTGATTTAAAAAACATCTGATATACCTCTTATGTTTTTCTGCATATCTGCTCTGTGAATCACTTGTCTGGTCTTCCCATTGAGAAGAAGTCAGAAGCAAAGACATTTCATAAGTTTCCGTTTCATGTGCCCACCTATGTTGAGAAACATAGAGGAAAGTGGCTTCACCCTGTTCTATTGACAGCCAATCTACTGTCACTCCGTCTCGCTTGATTTAAAAGCTACCTGGGCAGAATAAAAGCTACCTGGGCAAGAATCTTGTCATCAGAATAAAATATACAATATCAAATCCACTTAGTAAAAAACTTATAATCAGCCAAACTTTAACAGAAGGGCTTCTGTCAGCCAGACTGCCTCACAAACAGTGAATTTTCTGAATGAAAGAGCAGGCTGCAGATGAGGGGACAGTTCCACTTATTATCTTTCCAGTGAGGAGATGACTATCCTCACAGCGTATTAGTCTTTTTCAGGAAGGCTTCTCTAATCTCTACTATAATAAGCTTCTTGCCAACTGTCTCGTCCACACAAACACAGACACACGCAGATGGTTGAACTTCATTCGGAGTCATCTGAGAGAGTGATTAATCTGATCGGAGTAATTAAAAGCGTAATGGGTTCCTCTGGCCCTGCTAAGGGGCAGGTGAAAAGTACTGTGATTGTGTTTGCATTGTTCAGGGGAACAAAAGGGTGGGCTAATCGCTGCAGGAGAGCTCGCAGTAACACGCTGTGTCATCGTTGGCCAAAGAGAGCCACTCAAGAGAATTCAGAGATAAAGAACATGGGTTTGAAATTGGCATTTTTCCCTGATTTTAGTCTGAAGGTGGCAGTAAGACATGATTCCATACATGGTAGCAGGCTGTGGCATTGTCCTCCACATGTGTTTATCTCCATAAAGGACATGGAGGAAGAATCAAGAATGTTGTTTATTGGTTCAAACATTTTTTAGAGAACGTTCTTTTCCTCAAGAGAATACAGAACAAATGTAGAGCAGCAACAATTAGTTTATTAGCTGATCAATTGCCCACTATTAAATACATCTGCAACTATTTTTATTATTTATAAATCTCTTAATGTTCAAATTATTTGATTCCAGCTTCTTAAATGTGACTATATTGCTGTTTCTTTTTCTACTATGACAGTAAATTGAATATATTTAGGTTGTGGGCAAAACAAGACATTTGAATATGTCACCTTGGGCTTTGGGGAACAGTAATCAACATTTTCGTCAATTTTCTGACATGTGGGGCAAAATAACTCATCGATAATGAAGATAAATGTTTGTTGCAGCCCTAAGCAAATGTCTGAAATTGACTGGACTAACATTCTCCAAACACCGTAGTAAGATCCAAAGACCAATTTCCAAAGAAAATGTGATGAATGCTGCAATTCTGTTGCATTTTACATCAACAACAAAAGCATTTTAGAGGCAACATCAATACAAACTAAATCTATTGAAAAAGGCAAATTGAGACAGATTCCCATTGGTCAATATTGAAATATATTAGCAACTACTGAATGGACTGCCACATAATCTGGTGCACATTCCTGCTCCCCAGAAGATGAAACCTTCTGACTTTGACCTGTTCTAGATGTTAATTATCACCAAATATCCATCAACTAAATGGATTGGTACATTTTGTACCAACACTTATGATTAAATCTGAATCCATCGTGATGTTGACACCTTGTTCGTTGTAATACCTACCTATGAATGGACTGACATTCATTTGGTCATGTTACGCACAGGATGGCATGCTAAGCAAATACGTTATAGTTGCTCTGAACATCAGCATTATAACATTGTCACTGAGCTCATTAGCATGCTGACATTTCAAGGTTCAAGCAACGTTCCAAGTACAGTTTCATAGAGCCGCTAGCATGGCTCCAGATTCTGGAAGTGTTATGGAGGCATATCCTGTCTCTCCAAGCAGTCAATGGCATACAGGAAATTATATTATTATTATATTATCTTTCCTTGCTGAAACCCAATTTACAGCAATGACAATCATCTTCTTTGCTTTACAATACCTTTGGTATTCTGTCTAAATGTTTGCTTGTGCCTGTTAGAGCATGAACGTATGACCTTGATTTTAATCTAAAGCCACTAACCTACATTTCACTGGTATTATAATTCTCAGACCGGTACTGTCAGACTCATGCCCTTTGGGGAAATAGACGAACTGTTTCATATCTAATGTACAGGGACTGTGTAAGGGGAAGAATGTAGAGGGCCGGCGAGAGGTATAGCAGTTCTTTCCCAAGCTCATCAATCAAATGCTTAATGAGGACTTTTACTGTGGTTGTCTAAATATAGCCGCCGGGGTCTACAGGTCAGCTTGAGATGGCAGTGGGACTAGTGGGATAGGATTTTAAAAACCTATATGAAAATATGACAATCCCAAGACTGTGGGTGACTGAGTAAGAGAAACTACGATTGTAAGAGGCACAGTAAAGGTAAGTAAGAGAGTTGTTTTTACTCACAGCTTTGATCATTTACCTTACAAAATATAAATGGAAGAAAATGACAGTTGCCTTTCCAATGAGCAACAATGATAACCACCATTACAAAGAAAAAGTTTAATATTGCTATATATAAAATGACAAGATAGTGATAGATGATAAATATTTTAAAGTAATTGCGTTGACTCCCCATTTACTTAAACGGAGGTGCCAAGTGCAAAATTAGCGTGATCTATAGACTGGTCACAATAAGGAGAATCAGATTATGTTGACAGGAAGCCAGTTACATTCGTAGACGTACCTTTTTCTTTCCATTTTAGCCCTTCCGTCCAGATTCAAACAACTGTGGAACCATGTTTTTGCAGGTTAGGTTCCAGTTTAAGATTTTGCATTTTACATTTTGGACTTAGGAGAATTAAATCAAATAACAATGAACTCTATTGCTAAGCCTTTAACTGAGTCTGCCAGTGGTGATTACTAACACACAGACAATAGACAATAAGGTGGAAAGAGGAGATTAGAAAAGAGGAGCAGTAAAGCAAAGAGGGCACTGGAGGGGAAGTGGATGAGAGAGAGAGAGAGAAAAGTAAAAGACAACAGCGGGTCCACAGAATCTACAATGGCCCCGCTCCTCCTGAGGGATGGACCCCTCTCTTCAACTCTTCCTCCTTTCATCTGTCTCTCTGAGCTGAGCGAGAATCCCAGAATACACATGGCGGGTGCTAAAATAGGCTTTGGGCTGGGTGATGAATTAGCCAGGGCGTATTTGGGGAGCAAGGGAGTGACAAAGAGAGAGAGAGAGGGAGAGGGAGAGAGCGATAGAGATAGAGAGAAAGAAAGATTGGAGAGGGGAAGAGAGAGAGATAGAAAATAGCTCCTAATGTTTAATCACAGCTAGATCTAATACAGTACATGGCCCACAGACAAACTCAGTGACCCTAACTCAGATTTGCTCATCCATCATAAGCGAGCTCTCAATGTGTGTGTGTGTGTGTGTGTGTCCATATGATTTGATTATGAACACGTGAGAAAGGGCTCCTGAGGGAGAGATAAAGCTGTTGTCAACAGATTGGGTTCAATCAGAAGACAGACACACACATAAACACACACCTACAAAATCTCAGATTCTTCACCTAGCTACGTTCTATGTCTTTTTTACTGCTGGAGCTAAAACTACTGCTTTGTTTATCGATATCAAATAGTGGACTGTAGCTGGATACCAACCGGTCAAGTGAGTGACAAGAGCCGAAATCTATAAGAACTGATTGACTGACATTTGTAGTGCCATGTTTTGACCAATAGCACTTTACAAGTCTGGAAATCTATCATGGCAGTAAGGACTTGTCCTTCGCCTTGACAAAAGCATATGTCCCAAATGTAAGTAGCCAGATGATCACTTATTGCAGGTTTCAGGTATTTATTGTGTCAATTGTGGTTTAGTGGTGCATCTTAAAACAAACTTGCAATTCATCAAATAACCATAAATCAATGATGTATTAGATACACAGGCACCCATGGAAGTTGGTGAGATTGGTAAAATCACAAGAATAAAAAGATCAAAACTCCAGCAACACTTGCGGTATACAGAATAACCTTATTGTAAGACCAATAGTTTCGGCTTGCAGCCTTCATCAGGGTCATCATAAAACACATTACAGTGTTTGGGGTATCTAACAAGATGGGTTAGGTATATGCTCATGTGATTTTAGACCAATCATCATCCCAGACAGGCAGGAGGGAAAGGGGAGTATCCAATAGGAGACATGGGTGACACCATATTTGGTCCATAAACCAGAAAAGTGCAACTAATGAAATTCAATTCAAAAAAATGTTATGATATTAAAGATTGCAATATCAGTTTTTGGCAGACTTAAAGCAGATGAATCTACTACTCTATCTTGGGTCTGTGTAGCCACTTACCAGCAGATGACACAGAGCTACATCAGTGTACACTTCATAGCAAAATCTCAAGGGTAGATACATTTCCATCATCTCACATTATATATGTTGTTATGTCAGACTTCCCACTATATGTAGAGTACATTAGTGTGGCTTCACTTGCAGCCTCAAAGCACAGTGAAGTTTAGCTGCCGCTGGATGAGCCAAGTGGCCACTTAATTAGCAGCTCCACAGCAGAATGTTGTCTATGAGGTGGAACGGCACACATGCACACATACATCAACTCTCTCTCTCTCTCTCTCTCTCTGACACACGCTCTTACATAATTCTGAACTTAGTGTGACACTTTTTTCTCACTGTGCTTATTAAATAATTACCGTATCCTCATTACGGATTCGGAATGCACAAAGCCGCGCGTCACATCGCCCTTATTCCCAGCAGACTGGTAAGAGCAGCATCGCCGCATGATCCCTGCGCCGCACTCCAAGCATGTAATCCAGAGTCTCCCCCCCCCCCCCCCCCCCCCCCCACAGTTCAAAGTGTCATGCAGTCAGTCTACTCATGATGTTACACACAGGATCCGCTCGGCTGTGGATTCATTATTCATCTCCGGGCTTAAATTAAACATAAGCAGGGACTTCCATGGAATCAACAGGACTCTTACAATAACCTCATTATTTGCCTGAAGCCTGTGAGTACAGTACCTGTATGTGTGTGTGTGTGTGTGTGTGTGTCTCTTTTTTCTCAAAAGTGTATTGTTTAACCTGGTTTGACAGGTAAAATAACATATCTATTTGCCAGAGAGATAAGAGACACAACAGAAGTCCTACTGCAGATGCAAGACACACACTGGGCTTTTGAGTCGGTAGCCTTAATGCAGCCAAACTATTCAAACTGTGTCAGTCACCGTGGTACAAATGTTGGTATCGATGTAGAGATGGGTTTTAATCCACAACAGTGATTTTTCTACTTTAAATGAAAGCGGTCAAGGACAATCGGTGTCCGTCAAAGGGCTGTGAGTGAATGTGTGTGCTCAGAGGGCCTCCTGCGGTGTTAATGCCTGGTATTCAATGACAAAAGCCTGGACCTGTCACCCACACATTCATACAATGGGAGAATAGGAGCTTTGAGTGACTCACACCTGCAGCTCATTGGTCCGCTGAAGGTACATTGCCACAACAGAACAGGGGGGGAAAAAACAGAAAGTGCTGACATCTCATCAAACCTACAATGACACTTTACTGCCAGTCTAGACCCCACACACTCTTGTTTGATAAGGTCTGATGTAGGGGGACCTGTATATAGGCAAAATGGCACTGTCCTCCACTGTTCATGACATGATGAGTCCACATTGAACGATGGACAACTGGATGCACAGTAACATACTAGAGGTGTTCAAACTGTGAGACACACCTGTCCAGGGGCTCCAAAGGAAAATGTGTGTTCAGATTAGACTCATGATAACAATGGTAATGTTATACTTCCTGTGCATCTACCAAAGTATTATGGGAGCTGTATTTCCAAAACTGAGAGAATAATTATCTCCCAATTCAAGACTAGGTACAAATTTTTTTTTTTTTTTTTAAATCACTGTTTACAATCACAGAAACTTGTTTTAAATTTTAAAAGTTACCGAATTTCCATTAAAAGAATGTCAGGCCAACCTGGGGAATGTGTATTAAGTACGTTAGACATTGATTATGTGAGGCAGTGGAGACACCATGACAACTGAGTTTAGGGCGAGGCTACGCAGGTTGTGTTCAAACTAATTTAAATGAATTATATGTTAAGTTTTCATTTGTTCTAACTTAAGCTTTTTGAAAAGGTGGCAACCCATATACTCTTTATATATAGCAGCTTTAAGGATGGAGTGTTGGTCTCCCTCCTTCTGGCAGTGACATTAATTACAAAAACAATATTGACACACGGTTACGTCAAAGGCTCCGATTTAGCCTACTTCGTTGCTACTGTTGCGGCTGTAAAACGGTGGATACATTGTTTAAACCATCAGACAAGCCCAGAGAAATGACTCCTTTCACTATCAGAATTTGATCCATTCGATATATAACCATCTGATCCAAACCATCTGATAATCATCCAATAATGGAAAGTCAATAATAATAACTCAATTAAATTCAAGTTAGCAGAGGGTTAACCAGAAGTTAGCCAGACATCAGATTAAAAACTCTGTATACTGTGAAATACAAAGATTCATCTGGCAATGATAGACTTAATCAGCATTGTGTGAACTCAATTGGCAAAGCCATGAATGTAACATACATTCCTTTATACGTAAAAGTTCCACTCGGCAGGTTTAATATTGAAGCAGAATATGTCTACGACATTGTTAATATTTAAGGAAAGATTTTAAAGAGTTTAAAATGTCTTGTTTTCTAACAACTGACATTAATACAAATACACATAAAATCTATTATCATTGTGTCACTTCCTCTTTTTAAAACACACGCACTGACAGTGAACACCTTGTTTTGCTTATTTTTCCATCCCCAATACCCTGATGATCAATTTGCATGTCTAATTTGCATGTGTTTCCACATACACTCCGTACATAAAAGATTATTCTGAGGTGCATTTGCTGTTCACATGGCTAAATGTGTCTCTGGAGGTAATTTAGAAGATTGGATCCCCACTGTTTCTTTAGTGTGTTGCCAGCTGGATTTCATGCATTCTCTGGAAACTGTTAAACAAGCCCACATCAAAGCACTACCACATATTAGGGAGCTGGGATTTTCTGGGGTGACTTAACATTTCCTCAGTAAGCCTATGATGTGAAAAATAGACACTTGGATCGGTTGTACAACCTTTAGCAACTATTTAACAGTAAATAAGTCTGACTCATTTTAAGCAACACCTTTCTCTATTGATGCTTTTCCCATAATAATAATAATAATAATGCGTTCTCACCATTAATTTAACAGAACACACGTCATTAAGCAGATCATTTTATCCAGACAGAGTCAGTGCCTACACCAAGCCTCCCCACCATCAACATAACTATTTTAAATTGAAGTTCAATGTGAGAGAAGGAGAAACATACTTTTGTGTTTGTCTGTTTGATAGATTGAGGGTTCATGATTTCTCCAGATGAGGATCTGCACTGCAAGAAATCCAGGGTAGGTGTTGGTCAAGTCTCTGAAACCCATATGTTCTGTACTACGCCACTATCTATATAATAAAATACACTCCTTACAGTACAAGCATTTATCAAGAAATTAAAAAGAGAAAGTGTTGCTTCCTTTGTATTTAAGATGTTATAAATCAGTCATATTTTACAACAAAAGATAAAAGATTCAGTGCACAGTGTCATCAGTAGCTGCTTTTAATATCTCCAGTTGTATTGGGTCATTGCATGCAAATAAATGAGCATGACTTCATACGGTAATGTAAGATTGTTTTATGATTTGTGCATCAATCTGATGAAGGATTATAGTATTTGTTATTCTGGATCAGCCAAAGACATCTGGTTATTTTATCCATAAGAGTTTTCCAGAAAATTGACGACATACGTAAAATGCATAAAATCCACAATGAGTGAAAGCGTCCTGTAAGCTGCTGTGTAAGCTGGTCGTATTGGAGTTGAAACAGGAAATGAAAAAAGTACTGTGTTGTTTTTTTTTTTTTAATGAATGGCTCCCTGTTTGTCTTGTGTTGGTGACATGATACGCAGACCTGGAGATAACTTGCCAAGATACGAAGCAATATGTTAGCAAAGACAAAAAGGAAGAAGACTATGAACTATTAAACGTTAGCAAAGACAAAAAGGAAGAAGACTACGAGCTATTAAACGTTCACAAAGAGGAAGAAGGCTACAAGGTATTAAGCATAAGCTAAGACAAAGAGTAAGCAGGCTACAAGCTAGTAAATGTTAGCAGCGACAAAGAGGAAGTAGGTTACAAGCTATTAAACGTTAGCATAGACAAAGAGGAAGAAGACGAAAAGCTGTGAAACATTAACAAAGACAAAGAGGAAGACAGCTACAAGCTAGCAAACGTAGGCAAAGACAAAGGGGAAGACGTCTACAAGCTATTAGACAAAGAGGAAGTAAACCAGAAGCTATAAAACGTTAGCAAAGATAAAGAGGGAGAAGTCTACGAGCTAATAAACATGGATGCAAACGCAGAGTTTTGGGAGTCACATTGAATGTAAATCTTTGTTGTTGTTGTTTTTTTTACTTCAAGTTATATAATCACTTAGATGACTTTTAAAGCAAACGGCAAAATATGCTTAATGTTAATTGTAGTAGGCATTTTAGCGACTTTATGACATTTTATATGCCAGAGAATTTATTGAAAATGAAAAATACTTGTTCGTTGCAAAACAACAAGCAAGAATTGGTATATGACTGTACGTGACTCAAAGAGATACTAACAGTACTAACAACCCTTTTCCCATTACATTAAGCCATCCTGCTCAGTGTTAAATAAACAATTTCCTTAATGCAGCTTTAAATGTGACATCTAATCTTCTCTCAGTCTATTCAGATAGTGTAGCGTACCAGCTTTACTCGACCGTGACTGCATACATTTGCATTGGGTCACAGCTTTGAATAGCATTACAGTGCTGTCAGGACTACACTGAATAATAACAGTCTACTCTTATACATCATTCAGTCAGAGAAGAGGACCGTACGGTTCTCAGCGATATAACAGAGTGAAGCAGGCGTGGGTGAATGACGAATATATCTGCTATTAGCCGTGTCCATTAGGACGAGGGTTAGTCCCAAAGTTAGCCTAACCTGACCAGGCTCACTTTATTTATAAATGTGTATTTCAGTTTAATGACCGAAATAAACTGAACTACACTAAACTTAAATGGACTGACCTTTAAACTGGACCAGCTATTCTCATTTTAGTGTCAGTTTCAGCCACTCCTAAACAGTGTGAATATACATTGGCAAATACCGTTTTTTGGGGATGACGGTGGCAGGTAGGAGAACTTTGACATATCGGGCCAACCCTAGAAACAAGACAGGCCCCCATTAGCCGCTCGGCTTGTTACAATAACACAAAGCCATCTGTCAAAACCTGAACTCGATGTCGCAAAAGCCTGTAAAAAAGCAGCTCCGTTAATGAAGTGCTACATGACCGTCGGATCAAGTGGGGTGTACAACTGAGATCAGACAGTGAGAGAAAAGAGGAGAGAGAAAAAGAGAGAGAGACATGACAGTAATAAAAAAGCAAATGAGGAAGAGAGAGAGAGAGAGAGACATCCATATAGTGTAGTGCCTGATGAACACCAGCAGGCCATTTGCACCTCATATTCTGACTGTTTCATACATCACACACACTAAACACACTTCTTTCCTGTCATGTCTACTACTGTACTCTTTTTACAGCGGTGCTTTGCTCCGTGCGGTTGGCATTTTCCTGTAAAGTGAGAAGTGTTAACACTCTAAAAAAGGGCTGTGTTTGTATGTGTTGATAACCCTGATGTGCACGCATTAAATTGTGCACAAGTGCAGATGAAGGTCAATTCATTCACTCTTAGCACAGTCACTCACAGCAAAGTGGGGAGGTTAATCCCTGAGTGTGTGTGACATGTTTACCTCTCCGCATACTCGCACATATACAGTTCATACATATGCAGTATTTTCTTATTAAATATGTTTGACTTGTACTGATTTGATTCATGTTTTACACTGCTGGTTAGAAAAAAGTTAATGTTAATCTCAGCTGTGAAATACAATGAATCATTTGTGTCATTATTAGGGCTTGGTATGAAACCTCCATACTCCTCATTTTGACTGATTTAATGTAATTCATTTTGGGGGGTTTTAACCAAAACGGCTACAGTGTCAGACATTTTTAGCCAAAATTCTTGTAGGGCTGCTTGTCTTTAAATAGCACTAGGTTTGAGGCTTTATACATAATTTCATAAGAAGTCAATGGAAAGACACAAATGGGTATAAATCAATGCAAATTCATTTGCAAGCATTAGGTGAAAGCAGTGGTTCCCCTGAGGTGACTGCTTTTGGCCTCCAGCAGCCAGATATTTCTCTGTTCTCAGTTTAAGAGAGGCTGAGATTGACTCTAAAATGCGAATATCTGATCCAGCTTAAAGGTCAGTCCACTTTAAGTGAGCCTGATCAGGTTAGGCTGACCCATTGTCGCTAACTTCAGGGCTAACCAACTTCACTTTTCCAGCAGTTGAGGGAAAAAGCAGACAAAACTTTTCTTCACCAAAATTCACGACAGTCCCAACATTTGACATTTCAAATTGGATTGGATAAATTGGTGGAGCAACCAACCAACAACACCACTCATTACAAGTGTTTTATAGAAAAACTGGTATCAAAAACAGCATTTTTATCATATCGGTAACAAAACTCAAATACTTCCAAACCAACGGTAAAAAGAAAGATATATTTCTTTGTTAAGAGTAACAGATTTGGTAACAGACACAATGACGCAGATATTGGTAAAGCAAAACCGTGAATAAGTTAACAAACGGGTGAGCTGTGCTTGAGAAAACTGCAGACTGGCTTTTGAAGACTGTGCTGATGATACAGGAGAGAGTGAGTGAGGGTGAGAGAGAGAGAGTAGGAGAAAAGAAAACTTTAGCTGCTGCACGGCTGGGGCGCTAGGAAGGGCAAAAGGGTTACAGCTACAGGGGCATGTACCGAAATGATAGCTGAGTGCCACCGAAATGGAGGGAGAGAGGGACGAGATGAGAGCATACTGACCGCTAGATGGAGGGGATGATTGAGAAGGAGAGTGCGTCAAGAGGAGGGAGAAATGGATGGATGGAAAAAGGAGTGAGAGGCTGTTTGTGTCTGTCTCAGACTGAGGGGAGTGTTGCTCTCTGTTCACACAGGCTGACCCAGATGCAGCTGAATTAGACACAGTCCTGTGTGTGAGTGAGTGTCTGTGTGTGTGTGTGTGTGTGTGTGTGTGTGTGTGTGTGTGTGTGTGTGTGTGTGTGTGCTGAAGTCAGTGTAGGTATGAGAGCTGAGGAGCTTGAGGTGGAGAAATACAAAAAGTGACAGTGTTGCAAGCAGATGCTCTTTGTTTTTGAGGATAACAAGTCCAAAGACGATCCAAAAATTAAAGGTGCAGCATATAGCATTGCAACATTAGCATGCTAATGTCGAAAGTTAAAAAGTTAGCTTGGTATGGAACATCAATATTTTTTACTGAAATGTGTCTATAGCTCAGACTATGTAAAACTCAAGTACCAAAAGCTAGCTTTGAATTCTTTTGTCAGATTCATCTTCTGTACTTATTCTTCAATCAGACAGCTTTAATGTACATCATAGTTTTGCCAATTTTAGACTGTATTCTTGTATGTCTGCTTGTGTTTAGACAATAGCTAAAGGTGCTTTACAATTTTCTTTAGCCATTTGGGGTCAGATCATCACATATTATGGGCTTAATATGGCTAAGTGTATGGTGACTGTTTACACACACACACCCAACAGATAGAGTGCAATATTAAGATTTGGAGTTGTGTTTGTGGTGACATCACACATTTAAGACTAATGATCTTGCTATTAAGCTGTAGCTTGTAGAAAAATATGTCTATATTCCTTAAAATAAGATATTGAATATCTAAAATCTCTAAAATTTCAAACATTAACCTGACATTAACAAACAAGGTGCTGAATGTATAGACTAGCCATCTGTAGTGGCATGTAAAGCAATTTGGACTGTTTATGTACCAACAGGTTATATTTGGCAGCAAATCAGGGATTGCTCTGTAGCACAACGTATGGACAGAACACTGATACAACAAATAGAGCAAATTGCATGTTTTACACTAGAAATGTAGTTAAATAGAAATGTTACTGAGGAATATTATAGTTTTTTTTACTATGGACTATGCACTGATATTTTCATGTAAATGGATACAATGTGTTTGTCAATGGGGTCAACCCACAAAAAATTCAAGTAGCTTTAATGTGTCCAGCCATCATTACTACATTCATGATAGTCTATGAGAAAATATAACAGCTCTTCTCAAGAAAAGGGAAAAACAACTTCTTCTAAATCTTATCTAAAGATTTGCTGATGTCACTTTCGATCCTCACGTTAACGGCCCACACCCACAGGACTCTGCTGCCCTGCCTCTAAAGCCTTTTATTTATGTAAAATTCCTTTCTCTTTTTCTAGGATCAGAACATCCAAACCACACATTTGGTTTCTCTCTGTACTTAATCACCTTTAATATAAAACTAAATATAGCTACTTGATTGTTTGATCTTGTTGGTGGGTCTAGGAGGAAGTGCTGCCTGAGGGGTTCAACACTGAGCCAAACCACAGCGTGCATGGTGAAGAAAAAAACATGTTAGCATATTTAAGGCATTTGTAAAAACGTCTGTTAAACCCTTAGCACAGGAGGAAATGCATGTTGCTACTTTTAAAAAAGGAGCATAGACACCCAGTTAATGAGCTAAGCTAAGAGATACCATGAGTAGGAATAAATACAAAATTCCTCAGAAACAATCCGTCTAATTTTAGAAATATTTGTTAGAATTTGTTTAAATGAAAACCGGTCTCCGCAAGCATCCAGTGGAACAAAATGTTTCTCTCTTTGCACCGCTTACCTCCACAGCTCTGCGGCAGACTCTCAAGTCTAACAGGCTAATTAATGAATCTGTCAATCACTTTAACGGCACCGCCCAGGGAGGAGCAGCAGGCCATTTGTGGGAAATGTCACAATCTGCCCATTGGTGCCAAACACAAGACATTTAAATGAAGTTAGAGGAGCAAAAAAGTTCTTAAGAGTCCACTAACACAACTTACATCTAGATGACTGTTCATTCAAGATACTGGGTTTCCTGTGATGAACAGTGTATAGCAGTTTTAGGAGTGATGGCTGATTGCTGTCTGGTAATGTATATTTGTTTGGTGCTTTTGCAACCAAATACTCTTACATGAACTCTTACATCATTCTATGGTCATTATGAAACTACTTCAGGCTCTCACCTTTGCTCTCCACAAAGGATAACTCCGGTTCATCATGACTTATTTTTGTAGCTGTGGCCATCGACTCCGTCAATTATAACACTGCAAGCAGTCAGATGTTCCGACAGTTCAGCCGGATTATCTAAATCCGTGTTTTCAACCAGACACTAGTATGCTGTGAGATATCATCAGGTTTGCCGAAAAATTATTATCCAAATTATCCAATTCCATTTAATAGGTCCAGAAAGATTAGTCTCAAATTGTGCCAAAGAATTGATTTCAAATAGTTCTTGTTGAGTGTTCATGGTTGCACTATGGTGGTAGGCAAAGTACAAGTCAAAGTTGATTTCAAACAATACACACTGATCCTGATCAAAGGTGTCTGAGAGTTCTCGAATATACCTACCTAGTAACTGAACTCGTGGCCAAATTTTAAAAAGCCACATACTGTGGCAGAGACATTAATATTACCAGCCTGCAAAGCCATTATGAACACAATAATTGGCCCAGATGAGATTAAAAAATGTCCAAAGTTCCTCTCTCAGAAAAGATGATGCCAGATGCATTGATGACAGGTGTGCAGACATCGGAAGTGATACGAAGATACGCTCCAATGGGAAATTTGCATAACAATTTGATGAGTTAACGGACATTAGTGGACATCCTCAACATAGAGAAAAATTGAAATGATCCCAGCAAGTGAAACCTGCTCTGAACGCTTCATTTGTGGAATTTTTTTCAACCTTACAGATGATATGATGGTTTATTATTGCGCATCCACATGAACAGTACCATCCGTTCTGTAGCCTTGGTAGCTAAGGTTGTTGCTAAGGTTTTTTTACGTTTTGTTTGCGTTGTCCACTCTTATGTTTCAGATTAGATTTTGGGTGTACTGAGAAGTTGACATTTTAATAAAGAGTGAGAAAAAGTAGTTTAATCATTCTAGTATAGATTGTTTCATGGTTTGTTGACATGGCCTCCCAAGTAGCCAGGAGTGGGGCCAGTATAAGATAAAAAGTAGTTATTTGGACAGTAAATCTTGCAAAGGTATTCCAGTAAAGCCCTAGAATATTAATCTAGACCTGGAAATGTGCAGAATATCTCCCCTTTTTAAACTTAAATTCTCTCCATCCTCCCTCTCCACCTGCCCTCTTACTCAGAGCCACCTTTAACTTCTATCATCTCTTTGTCTGCCTCTGCACCTCCATCATCTTTTCACTCCTTCCGCCTGCCTTCCCCCGACCCCATCTCACCCTCATCATCTCCTTTTCTCCCTCACTCCTGTCTACTCATTTGCATCTCCCTCCTCCACCTCCTACCCTTTATTCCTAGCTCCATCACTGCCACCGCTGTCCTCGTTTGCTCCCACTTTTCCTTTTTTACGTCAACCCCCTCCTCCCTCCACATCCTCCTCCATCCCCCCCTTTTCCCTCCACTCTTGTCTCTTTTCCTTTTTGTCTAAGTCCGCTCCAAGTCCCCGAGGCTTCGTCAGAGCAAAGTGCTCCGTCTGTGCTCCGCTGCCCCCTCCCCGTCTTCTGCTAGCGTGCAGAAGAGAAGGGGACCCACCGACCAGAGCTTTAAGTTATGTAATGAGATCATCTGGAGACTAATGCTGTATACCATATATACCAAGCACCCATTAGTCAGATTCTTTATACCAGGAACCATTTGTCTGTCTTTCAGGTTTGTCACAGATGGACGATGGAGGGACTTTGGCTTGAGTGGTGAGGTTCTATGACATTAAAACATGGAGATAATAGCAATGGCAACATGTGTCTGCTCTTACGATTAATCCTCCCTCCTATAGTGCTTTTGTTCAGTGTCTGGCTTTTACATTGTGTGGTGAGGTGATGTGTGGATGGATGGATGTATGGACAGACGGATGAGGTTGAGATATGGTGGTTTAAGAACAGATGGAAGCCAAGGGGAGATGAGGAGCAGAGAGGTACGTGTACATCCACATGTCGGTCCGCAAAGACATGGGGAAACATCAACAACAATGTGTGTGTGTTTGTGTGTGTGTGTGTCCAAGAGCTGTAAGCTTCGGTGTAGCCCGAGGGCTACTGTAACCGACAGGAGAACCGATCTCCCCATGTGGGAGTCCATGTGAAAATGCAGTCAATTAACACCCAACTCAGAGTGCATTTCTGCATCAGTGGAGGTCAACCTGGAGAGATTGTTCTAGTGACAGCACAGTTAAACGATGGATCCGTTCATCGATTAAGAGGCTCAGGTAGCAAAGCTGGTGGTGCATTAGTAGCGGGGTTGATGGAGTAATCCCCAACTCCTCCGGTTCAGTGTTTAACTGTTCTCTAGCAAGACACTAAATCAACAGTGTTTCCACTATGTGTACTAGGGTAAAATGTGATTGACGAGCCACCGGGACGAGATCGATTGCTAGTTTCTTATAATCATTTAAGTTATTTATTGATCAAAACTGTCCAACATTTACAGCTTCTACATTCTCCAGTGTAAAGATGTGATTTGCCTCTGTTAAACATCATTGTACAATAATTGTCTTTGGGTTTTGGAATGATGTTTGGAAAGATGTCTCCTTGGACTCGAACTCTAATGGGAATTTTTCACTTTTGATGAATCAGTTAGTTTCGATTGACAGAAAATGAATTGTTAACAGTTTTGATAAACATTCCTTGGTGACACTTCTTGCTTTTCTCTGTCATATGTGATAGTAAACTCAAATATATATGGATAGTAGAGAACTGTTCAAATGAAACAAGGAATTTCAGGACATCACCTCAGGTTCTGTGAAATTACATTGTGCAATTTTGACAATTTTCTGTCATTTTTTAGACAAAACAATCAATAAAATGTATCGATTAGATCATAAAAGAAAAACATCACAATTAACCAGAGCTCATGATGCTCGACTAACTCTCCAAACCCTCCTGAACTATTCAAATTATAATTCCTATTTTTCCCTCAATTTTAACTTGAAAAAGTTATGAAGTGCAACCCATTTAAATTCTTGCACCCTATTAGCTCCTTTATTTCTGACTATATATTTCCAGATACATGAGATATGATTCAAAGATTAGAGAAGAGTTTCCTTTCACAATCCAAAAACTTTAATCTTTTTTTTTTTTTAAACTAATTAACAGTTTTACTCCAACACAATCAGGCAGTCATGTTATGTTTTATCTTCCCAGAAATCTCATCTCACAAGACACAATAGAGGGCAAATTTTTGATAAGATCGTAACTTATGGAACTGCTTTTCTTATTTTATTCAAATTGATTCGTCCTTTTTTTCCCCCAGAGCTTCAAAAAAAAACATTCAGTCTGTTTTAAAAAAATCTTAAATTTAATATCATAGCATATATGTTCTTTTAAGCTGTGAATTATGTTGGTAGAAATAATAAGGTCATTTTTAGATTATTTCCTCTTCCTGCGCATTCATTTCCATTCTTTTTTTAAAAATGTGATTTAGTTTACATTTTAACCAATCACATCAAACTCAAAAATGATCAAAACTGGAATTGTTGTTTTCTTGCTTCTAAAATATGAGTACAGGTATACGAGTTGAGCTGAAAATGTCAGAGTGCTGTTACTGAAAAGCTCAGAAACCCATCAACAAACTTTGAAACCGTCATAAAAATCACGCAGTGAAATGTACCACTGATGATGATTGCTCGCCGTCCCAGTTACATATTTGAGATATCTGACATTCTGATGATGCCTCTATATATAATCATCTCACATTCTCATCTTCCCCTCTCCCCACACTACACCACCAACCCCCCCAAAAAAACAGATGCTTCAACATGTCAGAAAAATCACAATTCATTACAACTAAATGTAGAACATCATGTGCTGTCCCTGAAGTCGGAGACGTCTTGCTGTAGGGGTAATGAAACACTGAGTCACGGAAGATGTAAAAATCTCCAGGTAATCAACAGTGTGTGTGTGTGTGTGTGTGTGTGTGTGTGTGTGTGTGTGTGTGTGTGTGTGTGTGTGAGTGTTTGGAAAGATAGAAAACCTTGAGGGGGTTCTGGTCCTCAATGTGTGTTTCTACAGCTGATTTGTTGACATCCCAATGACATCACCGGACTGATTTTAGAAGAGGGTTGATCAAGTACATCAACATGACCCATGCTGCCGAGACGACCTTTGACAAAACCTTTATTGCTCGACATAAGACGACAAAACATCAGCTGACACAAAGATGCTCGAAAGTCTTAAACTATGCTTCTATCCACACTATTTACACTATTCAAAAAGCACCACAATTGATTGTGACAACATGATTCCTGATAATCCAGTCAATATGAAAATCCCTCTTAGAAGTGGCGAGCTTTCTACTGTTTCATTTCTATTTCCACATTCGGTCAAGTTAAAGAATGCCACCCTCGAGCTCGTCGCTGAGTTAACGCCATTACTTTTCTACGAACGGCTTTAACAGACATCCAGGTATCTACAACGCTTTCAACACTTCTTGTCGCTTGTCCTGTTTCCTGCTGTAGCTGCCAGTAAACAGCAGAATGGAGGATTTCTGTGAAGTAATTCAAGCAACGCAGAGCAGCAGCGGAGTCACGGCTACCATTTCCAGGGGATTATTAGTTACAGATGTTGAGCTACACGAAGGCGTGTTGTTATTTTGTTCTGTACAGTCAATGTAAATGTGTGTGCAGTCATACAGTAATGATGTATTCATTCTAATGGGATGTGTAGTGTTTTATCTTCGACAGCTGACTCAGTGGTGAGTTTACAGGCTGGTATTCTAGTGGAATAGACTATACATAGTTTATTCTATTATACACAGACTTGTAATGTGTCTGTGCTATTTAACAGTTAATAGTAACTTTACTGTACCTGAAGCAATGATTTTTAATAGTGTTTTTCCTATAATGTTCCTCATGTTGCTTTCATTTTTCCCTTTCTAAAAATCCATCACACTTGAGCTCAATTTGTTGTTTGAAATAAAAGAAATTGGAAACGAAAGAAAAGAGAAGGAAAAAATAATCATAATATTCCCTTGACAGACTGTTTCTCTCAAAGCCGTGTTTGTATCCAAACAGCCTGTTGTTCTTGTTTGTCATAAACTCTGCATGGACTCTGTATTCATCACTAAATCTACCTGTAAAATGCTTACTGTTCGACCCTTGACAATAACACACACAAAAAAAACGTTTAGAGACGTTTCAAAACTGCCTCTCACCTGCTTTCTGTGCCAAGGTCTGGAACCCCACGACGAGCCCCAGCAGGACCCCCGCAAAGCACATCTGGAAGGCGAACAACTCCTTTCGCTTTCTCCGCCTGGCTTTGCTCCGCCGCCGGTTCAGCATCACTCCTCCTCCGACGGCCGTCTCCGGCATCCCTTCAACCACCACGCGGGCCATGGCGCTCTTCTCTCGGCGAGCGTTCCGGCGGAACCCCCCCGGTGGTGGCGCAGAGGTACGGTAAACTGAAGCGAGGAGGAAGAGACAGAGAGATGTGTCGTGTGGGCTCTGAACTTACTCGTCGAGTGAAGATATGACTGGCTTGTCGATGGGTTTGTGAAACTCACCTGAGTGTAGAAAAACAGAATATCCGGTAGACATTTTCAGAATAAAACTTATCGATTAATGTTTAAGGAGACTAGCTAAAATTTTGTCTAGCAACCTATCTTAGACATGTTGTCCCTATACACTTAATATACATAGTAAACAATATATATAATATACATTTATTTATATCTGATTGGTGATATTCAAATAAGACAAATGTTGTATTTGCACAAAACCTTCAAGAATTTTAAGTTCAGCATGGACCTATATCATTTCTCAGATATAGACCCTTAAGACGAGTCATAGAGGCCAGCTGGAAAAAAAATTAAAAATCAATTAAATGTATTTAAAATGTGTTTTAGACATGACTCAGGTAAGTGTTTACAATCACAATGTATTCTTCTCTGGTTGACATTTGACAAAGAAGAAAAAGACACAAAAAAAAAATGTTTTGGAAGATGAAGGTTGAGGTGTGCAATCATATATTATGTTGCCATAACCGGGTGAAGTCCTAAAATGAAAAGATGCTGTGTGTGCAGATCATGTTTTAACATGTTGTATGCTAGCAAATCAATGCTTTTATTTTTGAAGATCACGTTTCCGGTGTTTGGGGTAACTCTGGGTTACTTGACGCAGTTTGAAGCGGTTGGGTGATAAGTCCGCCTCAACCGTCTCTTTTTTCCTCGGTGGTTGGAGTAAGAGCGCGGGCTTCCTTATTAATTGAGCCGGGACAGGAGTGTGGTTTCTCGGCATGGATGTTAGTGCAGAGCCGTCGGGAGCTCCATGGCATGACGACCTCAGTGCTGTTCCGGAGCATGTTACAGGGAGGGGTGTGTTTGTGTGTGTGTGTGTGTGTGTGTGTGAGTGTGAGTGTGAGTGTGAGTGTGAGTGTGAGTGTGAGTGTGAGTGAGTGTGTGTGTGTGTGTGTGTGTGTGTGTGTGTGTGTGTGTGTGTGCTACTTTTGGGGACAATTACCTTAGGACCAGCTAGTTGAGTTGCCTACTACGGCTGATTTTGGGGGTATGTGGTTAAGATGCTTTCAAAGCAAAAATATGTAACTTTTAAAGGATTCAAAAAAAGAAAGTAAAACGTACATTCTTTTTCTACAACCTTTTTTGGTGTGTGTTGCTCTTGACTGAGTAACTGCTTAGTTCAACTCTCAGTTAAAATCGAGTTACTTAGACACAAGTGCACCTCATACCCAGCCACAATCCTTTAAAGCATAATGTTCTGTACTGTGAGGCCATTCAGTGGAATAATTGACCACTTTATCAGAAAATCCATGAGTAAGATCACTGTTAAACAGCAGATAATAGCAAGAAAAACAACAGTATAAATCTAGCTATAGTTACTCTAATGAGTCTTTTTATCAGACCTGTAAACACAAAGGTCTTCCTCACACATGAAAACATCATCTACAATTACTAGACACTACTGCATGTACATTCATAAACAGCCAACTCTCACAATGCCCTTCATGAAAATGACTTCAACCAAACATATGCAACCTTTAACCTTATGACCTGAATTCATTGTTGTGGTAACAAACAGATTTTTATGAATCGGGATGTGATGGTGATGATATTAGTAACAACAATGTGGGAAACTTCAGTAGGCTATGGTGTGATGTGTATATGAGGCTGTGCCTGCAAACTGCAGCAAGAAAGCCTGTTTACTTTCCACTTCCTGTGTGGTTTCTCTGAGCTTACATCACTTCTTTCATGCAGTCACACAACTGTGACATCATTCTAGAACTGTGATGTCATATGTGCTTTTTTAGCCTGTATTACATCACAGTTGTAGAATTGTAGAATCACTTTCATAAGTGAGACTCTCAGAAGCAAGTACTGACTCAACATTGACTCACCAGGTGAACTGACAAATTATCTGTTAGATTCACAAATAGAAACTATCTCAAGTGTTGCATCATTTTCAATTCAGTTTCTATATCAACAACCAGCATGGCAAGAAGAGAGAGCAGAGCCAGCAGGGTAAGAGTTCCAAACCAGGAGACCTGCAACACATTTGCACTTCTACACAAGACTGTGTCTGTTTTAACAGCTTCATATTTGCATGAAGATTAAATGAAGTTTTATCAGTTTGGTTGTAATGATATCAATGATGATGTCACAGCTGTTAAAGCTGTTTTTTGGGGTTAAAGTGGTTAAGGTGCATTCAAAGCAAAACAATATAACTTTTGAAAGATTCAAACAAAAGTACATTCTTTCTCATACAAAATGATGCAACGCAATAAAAATAATGCACCACACCTGACCAAATGTCCAGTTTTGCCACTACAGCCTATTTTGGTGTGTGTTGCTCTTGACTGTTGAGTATCTGCTTAGTCTAGCTCAGTTAAAATTGAGTTATTTAGACACAAACTACTAATATTTTTACCAAACTAGTCAACATTAAAAACTAGTATGAGTACTGCTGCCTTCTCACCCATCAAGTAGTGATAGGAAATATTTAACTTATTGGCATTTTAGCCTGTAGTTACTTGACATTGTTGAATTGTCCTCTTAAGGTTGAGTAAGTGGATTTGTTAAAAAGGCTATTAAGCCTCATCCCTACCCACAATCCTTTGAAGCATAATTCAAAGTATTGGGCTAACGGGATTGTCCTGATATCTCTTCACAATATTATACCAAATATTATACCAAACAAGGTATTTGCAGCAAGTCACATCACAAGACCAATTAACTAATTAATTGTACAATTCTGCTGTGATTAATTACTATCAATTTCATCCTTATAATAATGAAGCTGTATACAAACAAACCCCAGGCTTGTAGCATATGTTGGGCTAAGTGTCAGCTCCTAACCCACCACACTAATGACTGAGACACACACATTACTCAGATGGAGAGATTTTAACTACGCCACCTTTTGGTTAAATGTGGAGCTATATTTAGCCCTTTTCCCCACTCACTAGCATGTCAGAGTGATACCAATGGATGCTTTAGGTTTTCCAGTTTCATTCAAAACCATGGTCTTCTATCTATTTGCAGAAGTGAGCTCGCCATGGCGATGAGATGAAATATCGGCCACCCCGCCATTCATTTTTAATGCGTTTATTAATTAATTATTTTTTTCATATTAGCTTGACAGCAAGATTCAACATCTTTGACAGCACTAAATGACATGATATTTTTTCATCATCATATTATGCAAACCCAGTTGATAAAAGCTGACTGTGTCGTTGCCTAAGAGAGAGGTCAATGGCAACCTGAGTAAATGTAGTCTACTGTTTTGTGTCCCTGCCACAGAGTGAACTAATAATTCACTCTTCTTTGTTAGTTTTTTTTTTTACACTTGGCAAACAAATGATCGTATTAGTGCCCCCTGCTGTTGGCTGTTAGGGTCGCTTTATCTGACTCCAATACCATGTTCCTGCAATACCACAGGCTGCAGTTTCAGGACCACCACAGTTTCGCGATCGCATTTCTAGGACCTTAGTTATAAAGGTTAATTGCAACCAAATATTACTTTCTGTTGTTATTATTACTTGGTTACTAAGATGTGCATGTTTGTGTAATTTGCATAGATAACTGTTGCTGTGGGTCATCCAATTCGTTAGGAAAACTTAGGGACCTAGAAATGCAATCCAAAAAATGCAGCGGTCCTGAAAATGCAGCCTCCGATATTGCAGGAATCCCATTTTACTTTTTGGTTAATTGCCAGTCCACTCCAGATGCAGAACGTCCAGATTGCCCGTCGGCCCCTGATGGGAGGCCATTCAGTGGAATAATTGACCACTTTATCAGAAAATCCATGAGAGAGATCACTGTGTTTTTTTCTTCTTCTTCTTTAATTTTATTAGTACAGTCAATGATCCATCATAAACATTGGACTTCATTTATCCTGCATGTAATGTGTCAGTTATGGGGATTGTCTTTCTTCAGTTATGTTGTAATCAAACTGGAAGGTAAATGAATGAGACTCTTGGGAAATAACAAAGTGCAGCTATGAGTAGAAAAAGTCTGTTATAATGACGACTCACACAAAAGGCCTTTTGAAGGGGACTGCCATTATGAGCATTACCATTAAAAACAATGAGATTGATCTTTCACCCAGGAAACGCGCACATCCACTCAAAGGCACTCTAGCTGATTGGGGTCAAAGATCGTACCTTCTGACCTCTCTATGGTGAAACATCAGATGGACGCTTTTATTTCTGAAGCAGAGGGGAAAAAAAGTGAAAAGAGGAAAGGAGAAAGTCAATAGTTAGACACTTGGGATTGTCACATGAAATTGAGCTGTCACTATTGGTCTTCCATCATCATCGTGGAGGCACATCATGTGACCACGCTGCACTTTTATTTCTTGTGTGTGAAGCGCAAAATCACTCGCAGTTCTTCCACCCTTTTCTCTCCCTACCCACCCGAGGTGTGTAACGATGTCATCACGGGAAGAGAGGAAACTGGAGACCCATAATGCCATGTGAGAGATAGTGTGGCATTAGCGAATGAGCTCCCAGATTACACCCACAGCCCCTTGGCCTGTGCTCACACCCACCCACACATACACACACACACAAATACTCACACACACACACTTCCTTCATGACGGATTGGGTATAATCCTCATCCTAAGCAATAGCGTCTGACAGCCATGATTCGAGACAATGACAATGACATATCGAGTGTGCTGGATTAGGAGGCAGTGAGGGATTTTTACGCTCCATCCTTTAGGGAAAAATCTCCAAACAGAGCGACATGATGTTTTTTGCACTCTCTCATTTTTTTTGATTTTTTAAATTCGTCTCATGTTTCCTTTAAAAATATCTATAGCATTAGGCATGTTAAGAACAGAATCTGTTGCCACTAACAGGGCATTCAAGGGGACATATTATGAGATAATCAGATATATTAAACATAGTCAAAGTTCCACAACTTGAGGTTAACATAAACTGACTTCATTTACTTTTAAATATGACACAAATGAACTAAAATGAAATATCTTATTTATAAACTTTTTTTTTATTGTGCCTTTTATTATACATGCAACTTGACTGGTAGGCAGAGGCATACAACCATGGTGGTACTTCTAGTTCTCTCTCTGTATGTTTCTCTCATTGAACTGGGTAGCGCCTTTGTCAGACCTGTGGTCGCTATGACGACATCTTCCTGAAGACGGATGCTGATCTTAAAAGGCTTTGTCAGCGGACAGGAAGTAAAGGACATCTTCGTGCAGTCTGGACTTTCTCAGAATATCCTTGCTCATACATGAAAGGAATTTAGCTAAGCTCCCACACGTCTTTCATATTGATATTTAACATCTGTTTTTTATTTCTTGTTTAGACATTCTAATAAGGCACACATTATACAAAGTTGTAACTTATGGCTTTATTTATTTTAAAGATGTTTTTATTGAGACTAACAAGCCATTTTCATTTGCAAGTTTACAGAAAGTAAAATTACAACAATCCTTATTAAAATAACTACATTTTTGTTCTGCTGAAGCTTGAATCGCGGCTCCGCCATACAACATTCTTCTTTTTTACTCTTTGGTAACATCTCTATTAATAAATCCTGCTGACAAACAAAGCTCTATATGCCAATTTTATATACTGATGCAATCTCATGAATGATGACAATTACCAAGTTGAAATAAATCTGTCCCGTCAAATCAGTTTATTGAATCCGACTCGGAACACTCCAACAAGCAAACCAGACTTCCGTGATTTAGGAGAGGAAAGTGTTCTTATAGTTGGCCCATTGTGTTAGCTTTAACCTTTGTGTCGTCCTCCCGGGTCAAATTGACCCTGTCTGTTTTGACTGTTCCTTCTTTCCTCCCTTCCTTCCTTCCTTCCGTCTGTCCTTCTTCCCTCCCTCCTTCTCTTTCTTTCCTTCCTCTCTTTCATCCCTTCCTTCTGTCCTTCCTCCATCCCCCTTTCTTCCTTCCTTCCTTTCCTTCCTCTCTTCCTTCTTTCCTCCCTCCTTCCTTCTTTCTTTCCTCCCCCTAGCTTCCTTCCTTCCTTCCCTCCTTCTCTCTTTCTTTCGTCCCTCCTTTCTTCCTTCCTTCCTCTCTCCTTTCCTTCCTTCTTCCTTCCTCCTTTCCTTCCTTCCTCCCTCCCTCCTTTCCTTCCTTCTTCCTCCCTTTTTTCCTTCCTTCTTCCTTCCTCCCTCCCTCCCTTCATTCCTTCCTTGACTCAAGGACAACAGGAGGGTTAAGGTTCAGCTATACATTCTCAGACAGCTGTTGGTTTCCTTCAATTCAGCACAGTGTGAAAAACAGAATATTTCATTCTTGACTGTGTAGAACAAAAATAATCTCAACACAAATGTCCATCTAAGCTTTTCTGAGAATTCAGCAGCATCTCAGTTCTTCACTGAGGTCTTGTGATGACAACTGAGTGCATGAAGTGACTAAATCCACACAATCCTTTACACAACGTCAACTCTCATCCCTTCACCCCCAACCCTTTGACCCTCATCCCTCCATGTAATAACTCTTCCAACTCATATCGGAGTTGGCGTGGTCTTTTTTTAGTGAACTTCAAATTCAGAGTTGTGTTTCATTAAGTGTAAATCAGCTTACCCAGGTTTTGTGACGTGATGATTTACCACCTACAAATGTATGATTTAAACTTCTACAGCCTGTCAATGTCTGATTTTTGATTTCATCGACTGACTGAAAACATGTTTGTTTGCTTCTGATATAACAGGTCTGGCATGCGAGGACATCAAGAGAATCAGATCAGAAGTCTCCTCCCCCTCAAACACACACACACACACACACACACCTTACCTGTCCTCCCTCTGTGCACACTCCACACTGATACACACCCTCACACACACACACACACACACTCACTCCGTTTGTAGTGTGATGTTACACCTGTCTTTGATGTGTTGTTAGTCCAGGGCATTGTCCTGTAAATCATCCCAGGATTCCATGTTTATTCCTTTCTACGTGGACCATTGAAGCTGCTCCTCGCCTCTTTTGATCATCAGGGATTTGGTTGGAACAGTTAAAAGGATTTTTTTTTTGTGTGGTCCTAATAGAAGATTGATTAGGGTGTGTTTGAAATTCACAGACACAGAGAAGACCTCCCTGAACCTGTGTTGTCTGTAGTCCAGACGCCGCGCAAATATTCATGATAGATTAGAAGTTGAAATATAATAAAATTAGATTTACTCCTGAACTCCAAAGAGCAGCTGTGACATACAGGAGAGAGAAAATCTGGACTTGAGCAACAAGCGCCGGTGTAATTGTACCTGCAGAATACAGAACCAGCAGAGAAATGTGTGATGAGCTCCTCCGGTAGGTCGGCTCAGGAGGACACTTTATAAATGACGGTAATAATTCTAGTCTTTTCACAGAAGGGATTACAACACACTGCTGCCACAGTCAGCTGACGGAGCTTCTTGAAAATAACATTCAGCTTGAGATAATAAGATAAACATAGTAAACAGAAGTATATCTTATATATAATAATACATAGTCGAGAGTTATTGTAAACAGTAGAGCAATTTCATGACAATATTTGGTGCCCTGATGTGACCTTTGAGTTTTATTATTTTATTCACCTGTCAGTCAAACACACATCAGCATTCTCCTTTTGGAACTTATTACTATGATACTATTTTTAACCCAAAATTATAATTTGATCATTTGATGAATTATGTTTAATAACAACTGAAGTGTGAGTGTCAGACTCAATTAGCCAGCTGATCGTGGTGCTAACTAATTGCAGGTCATGTAGTATCAGCTGGTATATATACTGTCTGTGAGGAGCAGGAAGTGGCAGGCGCTCTTTTGGGTTTGTAGCCACATGTTTTTTTGACCGCTGAAATTTGGTCCCTTTGAGTTCATTTTGATGACCCTTTTATTTGATGTGTGTGGTTTTATGAATAATGATAATAATAATAATAATAATAATAACAATAATATTATAATAATGATAATAATATAATAATGATGATAATAATAATAATGATAATAATAATAATAATAATGATAATAATAATAATGATAATAATAATAATAATAATGATAATAATAATAATGATAATAATAATAATAATATTATAATAATGATAATAATGATAATAATAATAATATTATAATAATGATAATAATAATGATAATAATAATAATGATAATAATAATAATAATGATAATAATGATAATAATAATAATAATAATAAACTTTATTTATAGAGCACCTTTCATACAAGGGATGTAGCTCAAATGCTTTACAGAAAAAAATAAAAATACAATAAAACAATAGAAAAGAAAGAAATTGACAAAGAAATTAGACATTTACTTCAGTAATGCTCTAAAGTACAGTTTTAGGTGCTTGTACTTTACTTAAAGATCCCTCTACCAATGTTTTAAGATTAAGTTTTAATCATTATTTGTGTCTGATTAGGTTTATTCCTTTGTGTGTGCGTGTTGGAGGCGTCATGTCGCCACATCACATTTGTGTAAATGGAATACTGGACCAGGATTGGCTGTTAACTAGTCATGCTGTCACTTACACACCTTAAACTGATATTTTAAGTGAACATAACAAATAAACCTTTTCCAAATTTGCATCGTTACATCCACGCTTACTTCAGTCTTTTTTTGTCACACTATACCACCTGTAGATCAATAGATACACATATCTACCAGCAGAGATAGTCTTTTGGTTTTAACAGGTATGACCTTTGACCTTTTTCTCAAACTCACTGTGGAATTAACTTCACATTTGTAGCACCTGTACTTTGTTGTTTGCTCTATTAAATACTTCAGTGTTGTGGCATGTAGGGTCACTAGCAGTGATGCAGACTTGTACTCGTGTTTAGAGATGCTGCATCTGAGCCGCATGTGCATCGTCGTGTTGCATTCATGTGCTATTTACCTGAGATGCACTACATGGGGGATGTTTAATTTCTCTGTGTGTAACAATGTGAGTGTAAAGTGGTTGATACAGTAGTTGCAGCTTGTCCAGACAGGAAAGGTTATATTAAAGAAATCCTCGCTGCACTCTGGATGAATAATCCGTCCTCTGTAAGCAGATTATAGAGGGTTTTGTTCAGGTTTCTTGTTTATATTCCCACAGATGTGCGCACACATGTGCACAGAACACACTCTCACATGAAATCACAGAGACACACGGCAGAGGCAAATGTGCTCGCAGGCGCACGCGCACACACACACACACACACACACACACACACACACACACACACACACACACACACACACACACTGATAAAGACACACCTGAATGCACAGAATGGGTTACACACACACACATATACATATGTGATTATGCATAGATGCTCACACATGAACACGCTCACACATGAACACGCTCACACATGAACACACACACACACACACACACACACACACACACACCTGTTTGCTCCCTAAAGCTTTTTTTACCTGTTCCACTTACGCAATGAATGTTTTGGTGTGAGGGAACATCCTCTTCTGCAATTGCTCTATCTCTCTCGCTCTCTCTCCAACACACACACACACATAAACAAACACCACACACACACACACACAATGTCGGAGTGATTTATTGGATGACATGGCTCAATATTAATTGAGGACAACTATTATATGTTTTAAGCCTTTTCTTAACAGAGATAGTGGCATTTGGATTCAGGTTGTGGTGTACGGTGACAATTTGAAATGGAATGAAAGTCACCGATCACAGACAACCTCAGGATTGAAAGAGAAATCATTTAAACTAATGACCATAACATTGGCCTAGCATACTGTTAAATTATCTCTGTTACCTTTTAAGCTTTTTTATGTGTCTTGAGTCTTTTAATCACTGCAAATT
Source organism: Scomber scombrus (assembly GCF_963691925.1). NCBI lineage: Eukaryota > Metazoa > Chordata > Actinopteri > Scombriformes > Scombridae > Scomber > Scomber scombrus. Next base: position 3,585,873 of record NC_084981.1, read on the forward strand.
AACTGTAAATATACGCACTGTAATAATCCTTAAAGCAGTTACTGTAAACCCAAGTCTCATTGAGTTTTACCTGTATTCAAACATCAAAACAAATAAAATGAAGTCTTTTTAAAATTAAAATTAAATACCAGTGGGTCCACACTCACACACACACACACACACACACACACACACACACACACACACACACACACACACACACACACACACACACACACACACACACACACACAAGCCGGCAATTAGTTCACTCATTTACCCCTTGTTGCAGGCCTGATGTGATGCTCGGTACGGTGAAGCTTAAAACTCTCTGGCCGCTTCACTCAAAAGAGCAACAAATAAAATATGGTACCTTAATCGACAGTGAAGTCAGTTTGGCTGTATGAAGCAGTCAGCAATCAGGATACTCTTGAGTTTGAGGGTCTCTCCTCCTCCTCCTCCTCCTCCTCCTTCTCCTTCTTCAAATCTCCTCTTCTTTCGGAAAAGATGAATTACAGCCTTATTAGAATGCTGATTTAGCTTCTGTGGTTAAAGTTCATTCACTTGGCTAGTGATGCAATGCTAACCACACACCTGCTAACAACACACCTGTGATAGCTAAGGGGTTAATAATATATACCATGAAAAAATGTTCAACACACTTCGGGTAGAAATGTTCTCAGCTCTTTACAGAAGATATGCAGAATAATGTCCTGGCCCCAAAAAACACCAACTACATACTTTTCACAGACTTTTTTACACGTTGTGACTCAGAGAGTCAAGCGACATACATCCACACACCACTTCCTTTTCCTGCCATTACCTTCAAAATAACACTCTTCAAAATAAAATAAACATTTACTCAACATACTTATATCTTTACATCAGTACGTTTTTATCTTATTTATCCCACAGCACTTTTTAATCTTTCATGAAACAACATTTTTAACCTTACTTATGACGTATCGTTTTATGAACTGACTTTTTAACCTTATTTAAGGATACTTTTAATGTTTACTTTTAACATTTTTAAACATCAACTTTAGTACATATGGTATTTTTAACCGGGTTACATTTACTTATTAATACTTCCTATTAACCCTTACATACTAAATCATATTGTGACTCATAATTAGTCTCTACACCAGTTCACATTCATAAATTCCTCATCAGTCATTAATAAACATTTGATTAACTCGGCTAATAAAGCTGTCACAGTGTATTCTGTTTATTTATGGGGACATTAACAATCACTATTTTATGGTCCAGGTAAACTTTTAATAGAATATAATGAATAACATGTTTGAATGCAGATTTTTTTTAATAAACACATGTCAAACTTGTACATTAGTATATATAAAACTGTGTATTAGCCATAAAAAATGTGGAGAAAAAAAGTGCATTTTTTTTTCCATTTTTGTAAACTATGGGTTGCATTTGGAAAATTTGGCTAGAAGAAATGTAACGTTGGGTCACATTTGACCCTGAACAATATGTAAGGGTTAAATGTTGAATCATGGGGGGTAGGGTTGGAGGTAGGACGAAGGAGTAAGGGTACAGGTCGGGGTAAGAGTGGAATTGAGGATGGGAAGGATGGAGGGATGGGGTGGGTGAGGAGGGGGAGGGGGTTGAGGGAAGAGGCTGTCACTCCTGCTGTCTTCAGGACCTCCAGATGTTCCACTTCTGCTCATATTCCTTTATGATCTCCTGAAAAGAGAAAGACAGCATGTTTAGATTTCACTTCCAAAATTCTCAAATCATCTGAAATAAGTTGTTAGAATGAAAGAGAAGAGCTGAGGCAGCGTACCTGAAGCTGGAGGTTTTCTTTTGTCAGACGTTGGATCTCCTCTTTCTTCTTCACCTCTTCTTTGATCCAAGTCCTATTATCACCCTTCCATCTTAGCTTCCTCTCCTTCTTCTTCCACCCACTGCTGGGCCCTCCTCTCCCAACTCCCACTGAGGACAAGCAGCTCATTTCTGGATCTTTGCAGTTTCTCTGAGAGCTCCTTCTTAAAGTTCTCTGTCTCAGAGAGCTGCTTTCTCCAGTTCTCCTCTTTTTGGGACAGCTGTCTTTGGAGGTTGTTCTCGAGCGCGTCACGTGTTTGTTCACTCTGTTCCAGAGCTGACTGCGTCTCACTCAGCAGGGCCAAAGTCTTAATGTGAGCGTACGTACGAGCTCGTCTTTTTTTGGTGACCCTGCTGATCTCCAGGTCTTTCTCCACCAGGAGAGCCTCAAGCTGCCTGATTCTTTCCTGCCAGCTGGTTTCATCTCCTGAGGCTCCTCTCCTCTTTGTTTCCTCTTTCTGTGCTTCAAGGTTCTGTTGGAGAGAGACGATCATCTCATCTCTCTTTTTTATCTCTTCCTCCACTTTCTGACACTCTTTTTTCATCTCCTTCCACAAGATGATCCTGGAGGTGTCAAACCTCTCCTTCAGAGCAGAGAATTCATCATTGAGAGAGTTGATCACTTCTCCTAATTCTCTAATCGTGTCCTTTGCTTTGATGAGGTCGCTCTCCAACGTTTTGTTGGTGTTCTCAGTGAGGGACAGCTTCCTCTGGAGCTTCCTGTTTTCCTCCAGCAGCTGCTGTCTCTCACTCCTCCAGGACCCTCTCTCCTTCAGGACCATGAGTTTGGTGACTGTCTTCATCTTCTCCTCCGTTTCCCTCATTTGATCCTCCATCAGTCTCCTCATGTCCTCCATGCCCCTGTTGTAGTCCTGTGCAACATGACAAAGACGTACATGAAGACATTTTCATATCACAGAGTACATAGTTACATTTGATATTAGAATCATTCAATAATCCTTTATTTATTGTTAATGTATTCATATGAATGTGAGCTATGTACCCAGCCACACAGTCACAAGTATCCATTAGTTCATCAGACTGAATGTGACTAATCAATTAAATTCTTGCCCATTTCATTTGTAAATATGTGTGAAATGTGACATCATCATTGATCTCATTACAAACAAACTGATAAAACTTCATTTAATCTTCATGCAAATATGAAACTGTTAAAAACAGACACAGTCTTGTGTAGACTCTTACCCTGCTGGCTCTGCTCTCTCTTCTTGCCATGCTGGTTGTTGATAAAAAAAAAAACTGAATTGAAAATGATGCAACACTTGAGATAGTTGTAAAATCTATTTGTGAATCTAACAGATGATTTCTCAGTTCACCTGATGAGTCAATGTTGAGTCAGAACTTGCTTCTGAGAGTCTCACTTATGAAAGTGATTCTACAATTCTAGAACTGTGACGTTGTACAGGCTAAAAAGCACGTATGACATCACAGTTCTAGAATGATGTCACAGTTGTGTGACTGCATGAAATAAATGATGTAAGCTCAGAGAAACCACACAGGATCTTGATATTTAATATCACTTACAGAAAGTAAACAGGCCTTTTTGCTGCAGTTTGCAGGCACAGCCACATACCGTAGTTTCCCACATTGTTGTTACTAATATCATCACCATCGCAACCAAATCCTGTTTCTTATCACAACAATGATTTCAATTATTTTAATATGAAATATTCTGAGGTCACACACACTTTGCAGTCTGCATCAGTATTCAGTATGAACAGTCAGCTTAAGACTGTTGATCAAGAACTCTGTGTTAAAAGTTGCATATGTTGGTTGAAGTCATTTTCATGAAGGGCATTGTGAGAGTTGGCTGTTTATTAATGTACATGCAGTAGTGTCTAGTAAGTGTAGATGATGTTTTCATGTTTACATGTCTGACAAAAAGACTCATTAGAAAACACTTCAACTATGTTCTACTCTTTAACAGTGATCTTTCTCATGGATTTTCTGATAAGGTGGCCAATTATTCCACTGATATGGCCTCACAGTACAGAACATTATGCTTTAAAGGATTGAGTGTAGGGATGAGGCTTAATAGCATTTTTAAGAAATACACTTACTGAATCTTAATAGGAATACCTTTCAATAATGTCAAGTAAATTCCAATAAGTTAAAGATTTCCTATCACTACTTGATGGGTGAGAAGGCAGCAGTACTGATACTAGTTTTTAGTTTTTACTAGTTTGGTAAAGTTTCGAGGAGTATGTGGTTAAATAACTCGATTTTGATAGAGAGTTGTACTAAGCAGTTAATCAGAGTCAAGAGCAGCACAACCCAAAATAGGCTACAGTGACCAAAAACTGGACAATTAGTTAGGTGTCGTACATTATTTTTATGGCTTATCTTCATTTATTTATGAGAAGAAAAATATTTATGGTATATTTTTTCATCTTTCAAAAGTTACATAGTTTTGTTTTCCAAGAATCTGCCTTTTGCCAATTAGTGACACAACCTTTGTCCAAAATTGAACAAGCTGTCCCTTATTAACTGGTCTTAAATCTGAAATTTGTCCCCAAAAGAAGCCTGTGACAGACAACACACACAAACTTAAACCAAGTCATTTATTATCACTGCTTCCAGTCATAAATCCAGTGGTCACACAATCCATGAGGGGGAAGAGCACAGGTTTAGTCGGTCTCTGTCTTGAGTTGGTCTTGACAGTTGATGCCAATCAATCAGACTCAGTTCACTCTGTGTCTACAGAGAGGAAATGAGATAGGTTCAATGGTCTTTTAAATAAGAAAGCACAGTACTCTAAATTTACTGCCCGTCACATCCACTGTGATGAATGGAACATTATGTGAGGTTTATATCTTTATTATTCAGAACCAAGGATGCTGGAGGCAGTAAAAGGGTGTTTTAAATTTTGAAATTAACTGAGCACTTTTTATTTCAAATATCTTTTGAGATGAAAATTAAAAGATTTATTGTTTAAAATAAACAATGAAGGAGTACTGGCACAGTCATTCCATTTCATTTTGTCATTTAAGCAACGACTCTTACACATCTGCCCCCAGGTGTTCTCAATGTGTAACTAGCTCTGTCCAGAGTGCTGATCTGGAGCTGCCCTGGTAAACCACTGCTATTCCTGTTAACAGTTTAACATTGGTCAGTAGTTAATATTGTGGTACAGATAGATGCTCTAGGTCTACGAGAACATTCTGGGTGGGGAAAATGAACAAATTACCTTTTAACTACAACACCTCATCAACTTGGAACTCCACCTTGATGAACAGATCCCTGCTCTCCTGGTGTCTATCCGTGCAGGTACTTTTTGGTGTATTTGTCCTCCAATACAAAAGGTTGATGGAATTTGTTTTGGTGATCACTGATTTTGGGGGACAACCTCAAAAGGTCTTTCCAGAAAAAACAACTAAATATTCCAAACAAGTTGCTGTAATTGTCATTTCTTGCAAACATTTTCTTAAATGTGTTTCTTGATTCTAGTCTACCAATTCACACCTGACCAGGGACAATGGATGAAAATTCGCCTTTGGTCTATTTCTTGAATATTTACAGTCATTTTAATTAATATATACTGTCCCAGTGGAAACTGTTGTCAGTGTGATACCACTGAGGGTAAGTGAGAAAATATGTTTTATTGGTAGTTTGGGTGAACTGAACCTTTAAACAATTTAACTGGAATGTATCAGCTAATGCAAATACTGAACTTTATTATGTACATGTGTCATGCAATCTTACGTATTTGATGTTGTGTTACCCTCACCGACCTGTACGGTACCTTTATATTTGTTCAATGCAACAAAACAACAACAACAATAGAGAAAGTCTTACTGTACTACTGTTACTATTATCTCATCAGCTTGGACTGGTATTATTTATAAAAAGCTTTCCAGTAACCAAACCCTGCTTTCTATCTCCACTACTGCAGACCTGTGTTTGCCTGTATGTGTGTGTGTGTGTGTGTGTGTGTGTGTGTGTGTGTGTGTGTGTGTGTGTGTGTGTGTGTGTGTGTGTGTGTGTGTGTGTGTGCAGGTGTGTGTTTGGTGAATCAGTGTGTGCACAGTTGATAGTGTGCTGTAGAGCATATAAGAAAAAAGGATGTTCCACATGTTTTCTTCCAAGTATTGCACATGAAGAACACATGTGCCTATCTGTCTTTCTCTGCGTGCATGTGTACACAAGAGGTGTAATTTGGTCCTCCTGTCAGATCAATAGTCTCGGTTACTGCTCTGCCCCTCTCCGGCTTTACACTGCAGCTAGGCTTTCCCTGTGGGGATTCTCCTCAGAGGTAATGTCTCTGCTCGCCGGGTTATTCCAGTAGCACTGGCTAGTATCCGTCGTCTATATTCGAAAGAGATCGGCTTGCAAAGTCACTTCAAGGACGAAGGGGTGTGATGAAGGAGGAAAACAAGGTGCGTGGGTGGGGAGGGGGGAGGAGGGGGAGAGGTGAAGTGCAGAGGAGGGGGAAGGAGAGGTGAAGGGCAAAGGATAAATACAGCAACAGCGCCAGCAGTAGCTGTGGTTTATTTTTAGAGCAAATTCAATTTCGTTTTGGCTCAATTGAGTTAAAATTTAATTTCAGCTATTACAAATATAACACATTCAGGTCATTGTGCGTTCTCAAGAGTAACACTGACGTAAAACTGACAGTACAAAGAGAGATAGTGCAACAAGGTAATGTGCTGTAAGTCCATTTGCACTGACGCATTTACAGTAGCAGAATAATTAACATGGTACGGTGGCTCTGAAAGCTCAATATACTGCAGCTTGCAAAAATATTTTTTGTTTTCGGTTGTGTTTTCTGTATTCTTTTCTGTACAATAAAGTTAATCCATTACTAGACCTTGAACTACATCTTATACCTTCAGGTAGAACCCCAAAGGCAGAACCCATGAAACATGCATTGTAATAATCTGGATAAACCTCTGCTTCCCATAGACTGTATATAAACATCGCCGTAGTAAGGTGTGATGTCACTTTATTTCATTGGAGCCAGTTTGAAGTCCAGAGTTGCAGCTTATAGTCAGCATCATCTTTCCATTTGGAGCCATGATCTTCCAAATAAGGAGTGTGGGGTGCTGCCTTTCATGCTCTGTAAAGATACCCCACTACCTTGGACCAAGCTAATGCTATCTCACTGGGAACACTCACAGCAGACATTAAAGCTATTGTGGCAGACAAGACAAAGCAACAGGTGTCCCTTATCGCCACTATCCATGCAATTACTTACATGTCCAGGCAGACCAACTACCCCCACCATCATTCCACCTGGTTACACAACTACTGTATAAATCTTGTTAACAGAGCAATCATTTCCCAAATGACCATCAGCACACTTATTACAGGGCCTGAGTTTAGTATTTTGGACCATACTGACTGGACAAAATGATATAATACTAATATTGACGTAATGTTTGTAAAGAGAAGGGAGTCAATTGGAGCATCTAGTGGCAGTGAGTGGTATTGCACTTAAAGGAACTTCCAGGCTTCACTTCAAATAGCTGCTTGGTGAATATATGCAACAGGTCAGTAATCAGATTTCTTTCCAACCACATGACCTTATTTTAGATATAGTATATATAATGACTTTGAAACATGAATCCTTAAATATCCACTTTAACTTTACCATCAGTTTAGCCTTCTATATGTGTAGCTAATCTAGGCCAGGTATTTCTTTAACAGATGACACAATATTTAAACAGTGTTTAGATGGTTTTTGGGATTGGCCCTAGGCTGTTGTTTAATAATGTACTTTGCGTGGAGGAAAGCACTGCTAACAGAAGTGATCTATCTCCTGTACAGTCCACAGGTATGCAGTCTGCAGTTGAACTTGTCTGATCATTTGAGAGCACATTTCTTGTTCCTTCAGACTTCATTTTAGCAAATCGGTTGAATTCCCACATCTCAGCAATTACTTTGAGAGTACGTTATTATAACTGACAGAAATAATGGCCAGAAATGATGGTCGTAGCCATGTATTCCCTTCACAATGGATCCAAATTGGGAACTTCTTTTTTTCACAGCACATGGGACGGCCAACTGACATCTTCCATCTGGAAAGGACACCTGGACAAAAGGATTCAGGGATGTAGGCGAAACAAAAGCAAGGGGATGAGGATGCATGTTTGAATAAAAGAGCTTATTTAGTGTCAGGCCAATCTGTCTGGATGACCCTCATCTCCTCTTCTGTCACACTGTGACACTGGCAGGATGCATAATGGACCACAGCCCACCGAGCCAAAACGCAGCAGGAGGACAAACTGCGAGCAAAACACTTTTTCAAAACACAGCTCGCGAGCTGACGACCAGCTTAAAGGGACTCTGACGTCTCAGGGTTCACATTAATGTTTGGTTCACTGCCTTTGAGGATGTTCTGGCAGCATGTGAAGTACAGGGGCATGATACTGCAGGTGGTGGGAGGCGAATGAATGAGAACATAGAGGAGTGATACATACTGTAGGCCTTCTTTAGCCTCAGTGATCACACACACACCCACACACATGCACATTAACATTCATGTAATCTCAACACAAGGGTTGTTAATGCATAATGCTTTTGGTTGCTAAGAGGAGGGTGTGATGCTATATGGAGAAGTCTGCACATGGATGCTTGTGTTTGATTAGAGTGTAAATACCTGTAACTTATACGGGAACCTACAATTATATGTTCTCTCTGTCTTTTGCTTGTTCTTACACACACACACACACACACACACACACACACACACACACACACACACACACACACACACACACACACACACACACACACACACACACACACACACACACACACACACACACACACACACATAGTATTGATCCACCATTGTGAAACTGACTCATTTAAGACCCCATTAAATTGTAATCAGGGTGGAGTTCATCATGATAAACAAGGGCCACTTGAGCTGTGTAATGTCATGTCATACTCATCAAGATATATTATAACTATACACCATTTAGCAGATATTCTTAAAAGAAATTACAGTGATTACCGTGGTAAAGTACAAGTACCGTATTATCCATCCATTTGAACTTCTATGAGATAAATGTGACCTTTGTGAAATGAAATTTGCAGTGTTCCTCTGGGCTGTCCACGATGTGTTAAGTCAACTCTATTAATTCTTTGTCAAAGTCTTGTAAAACCAAGACATAAATCAGACCGAGTTGCACTATTGCAGTTTGCTGGTGTGTGTCTGGTCTAAATGATTCAGTAATATTGTTGTTGAGTTTCTAGCCTGTCACTATGTAGGACAAACTATGTCTGCGCAGTATTTTGGGAACAGTCAGCACGACACATACTCAGATGCCCTGAGGCTTTAGTCAAAGTGTCACATCCTCAGGCAAGAGTTAAGAAAACTTCATCCTGTTTTAGAAGAATGTGGTAGAATTATTTTGGGCTGATTTTTCATTTCACAGGGCAAACTGTTCACTTTATATTTTGGGCTGCATGTTGTCCTTATTGTAGGGTCATTGTTAAACTTAATAAAATGTAAAATCAACATCACTTTACATGAACATGAAGGGATTTCGTCAAAATGACATACGTAGGAAAGGTGGGTTGATTTAATTTTTTTATTCATACTTTGAAGGTCTTTGAAACTTTTGTTGGATCATCCATATGTTTATATATTGAGGACACAGCTCATAGAGAAAAATTGAAGACGTAATGGTGGGATGCAAAATAAATAGACAAGCTTTAGTCAATGTGGAGCCTTGACTTTCTGAATCATAGTCTCTGATTTAGTTAAGGTTGGGGGAACTTGATCAAACAGTGGGCTCGCATATTAGAGGAGACATATTTTGTAACACTGCAATACACTCAAACACAAGCTGGAGGCAGAAGAATGTGTCACGAACTGATCAAAATACAGCGTGACTTGATTTGAATGAATCTCCTGCTGTTGTCAGAAAAAATTAGCAGATTAAACAAAGTATTGCTTAAATGTTGTCAATCAATAAGTAATCCTGTCACCATTCGCATCAGGGCTAAAAAGACGTGTCACAGTGTAACCGATACAGTGTCTGTCAAGCTGGAGACAGTCCTCACCAGAAAAAACAACAGATCTTTTTTAATGTGTTTCTGACAAGCAACCTCTTGTGGCCACGTGGCTGAGAAGCAAAGGCAGAGTGAGCATCATGTTATTATAGAACTGCAAAATCTCCTCGGGCGGAGATTGAGGTGGATGAGTTTGGGATGATGTTGACACTGTATCCCGTCGCCTACCAACAGTCCATCCTGGTTTCTTAGAATCTTTCCTGAACTTCAGCCAAGTAGTTTTTGTGCCTGAACCTACCCCAACCATAATTCTGTTCTCCAAGGACTAATTAAATCTTTGGTTATTTCAGCAAAAGCCTCAAAACCCACATGAGTTTACATTCAGGTAACAAAGTCCTCTAGTTATAGTAGTTATGACTCTTTTCCACCTAGAGCAAAGGAAGGGAATCAGTGATGTTATTGTAGAGTGAATAATGGGGTGGATTGTTGGTCCTTTTGACATTAATAAAGTCATTTTGTCTTTCAGTTAACCTACCCTAGTATTTTTTGTGTCTAAACTTTACCTATCTTTGATCATTAGGCTGTCACATCATAAAGATCTTTATTTTTTACATGGTGATGTGAGGCTGGACTAGTTCCCCAAAGAGCCCCATGGCACTGAAACTCATGCTCATTTCACTAGATAAGTTCCCCCACTCACTCATTGATACAAACTAACCACAGCATTGTGACCTGCTAACCAATCATCACTCAGTGGTACAGTTGCTCAGTGGTTAGCATTGTTTCCTCAAAGCAAGAAGGTGTTGGGTTTAATACCTGGCTGGGGCAGGGCCTTTCTGTGTGGAGTTTGCTTGGGTTTCCTTCAGGTACTCCGGTTTAATTCCATTGTCAAAAACATGTATATTAAGTTAACTCTCCTGTCAGTGTCCACGATCAAGGTACTGACAAAGAACTGGAGTTGGTCCCCGGGCCCTGCATAGTGGCTGCCCACTACTCCTAATACTTAGAATGGGTTAAATGCATAGACAGATTTTCACTGTACAACTGTATGTGTGACAAATAAAGTACCTTACCTTACTTTCCCAGCTGGCTAATTGAAAAAAATAAAACAGAGACTTATTTTCAGGGAAACAACTTTTATTTTATTCTGATTGGATAACGCTGCTGTCAGGTAGAAACCTTCTAACTCAATGTATCATTTTGGACATACTGGGTTACAGACAGCGTTGATAGCTATCAACATTAAAAGAATGGGTCAAGCCTTGAGTCGTATTTCTGTGGAGCCAGACCAAAAGAAAGTGCACTTTTTTTTTCTCCCATTATTGAGGGCCCCTTTTTTGCTCAAGGGCCCCTATGCCCATATGGTAGATCAAGCCATGTGATGATGTCGTCCTGCTGGTACAGATATGGTAGTCAGATTAATAAATGCTGAGAACAATAGTGTAGTGTTGTTTAATTTGAAGGACTTGTTGCTCCTGCAGCATGATCCACATCTGTGCTGTTTGTCTGTACACTCAATATGTCAAACAATCAGGTTTTGAGGTGGACTTTTTACAATTTCTATTCCTGAATTATTTAACTTTTGGGTCCCTCATTAATACATGCAGTTCTATGGTCATAAGAATATTTAAAGACACTTCATTCATTGTTGCTAGACTCATTATTTTTGGTCCACATACTGCGGTTACTCTCTATTTTGTTACCTCAGACAGTCTAACATGACAGTATCATGGTGTTGTCTGTGTATGTTTCTTGAACTGTGATTGGAGGACCATGGGAGGGGAGCTTTGCGTGTTGGTGTTTGTGTGCACATGACTGACAGCGAGAGAGAGAGAGAGAGAGAGAGAGAGAGAGAGAGAGAGAGAGAGAGAGAGAGAGAGAGAGAGAGAGAGAGAGAGTGAGAGAGATCAAGTATGACTGAGAAAGTCTGCCTTCCTGCTCTAGTGAGTTGACTAATCCTGCACCGAGCACAGTGTGGGCAAACTAATGCTTTATAATCCATGCAAGTCCATATCAACACTGCACACTTGCAAAGGGACAGCAGTAACATAAACTCTGTTGGGATAATTACAGTGCCGTGTGTCCACTGTAAAAGCTTCACACCCACACCGTGCAGTCTCGTAAATCGTGTTTCTATCCAAATGTTGGGCGAGTTGTGGGTACCATTCCAAAAAGGTGACAAAACTAAATGCAAATCAGTGTGTTTCCATCCACCACAGTTATGCAAATACAGCATACGTGACAAGATTACATCATTTAGAAAGCGTCAGTAACTCTGGTAACTCTGAAATGAGAGTCAAACTGTTCCTTTAATTCTACACAGGTGACTATAAGATCTCTCTCATACACTACAGACAGATGAGACCCTGTGTGTGTGTGTGTGTGTGTGTGTGTTTGTGTGTGTGTGTGTGTGTGTGTGTGTGTGTGTGTGCGTGTGTGTGTGTGTGTGTGTGTGTGTGTGTGTGTGTGTGTGTGTGTGAAAATAAATAATAAATTTGCTCTTCAGTGGAGTGAAAAACCTCAGATGGACCCATATTAGGACTTGCCTGTTTGATGAACCATTATGAGCTATGTGTATGCGTGTACACACACACACACACACACACACACACACACACACACACACACACACACACACACACACACACACACACACACACACACACACACACACACACAGCTGAATACATCAACATTGCATTCTTAGAGCACTCTCCTCCACAGAGCAAACTCTATTAGCAGGCACCTTCCCTCAGGGCTGACACTGACTTCTCCTATCAGGCTCTACTGTCCTCAAGAGGACACACACACACACACATACACACACACACACACTCTCCCATGGGCGTGAAAAAAACCCACACATGGTTCGAGCAGGCCTATGTGTGCATGTGCGTCAGAAGGAAAGCGATTGAGGGAAAAAAAAAAGACTAAACACAGAGGAAAAAAAAGACTAAAATATGCAGAGGAGACTTTTCAGCCGGTCACACAGTACAAATGATTTCTCATATAAGTCTCATGCAGTGAAATCGGTGCCTGCATTTCTGACAGTTCATGCTCTTTGACTGAGATGCCAGTCCCAGTGTGATGTTCTAAAACGAGTGCGTCACTTCTGATTTCGGCACTTCCAACCAAAACCCCACAGGATTTATGTGTTCATGTGTGTGAGAGGCAGAGATACAAGGAATGAATGAGACCATTAGACTTTTTCAGACTTAAATTGCATATTTCCTTACACACACCAACATTCTATATTTAGAATCTATTCCTGATGGTATATAATGTATATTTTAGCCACACCAGGTTAAATTACTCTTATGGTCTTGTTAGTTGAACGTTATCTGATGACAATGTTTAATAAATCAATATCAAATCAACTGTTACTCGTGGTTTTGGTAATGTTTCCAAGATGATGTGACTCATTTCTGCTGCAGGACCAGCAGACCTCTTCTAGGTTTGTGCTACAAAACCTTTTCTCAGATTTTCAGACAAATCCAGCCAGATGGCACCTGATGTAAAATGCAGCATGGAGGCTGCTAATCCTCTTGGTAGTGGTCTAGTTTGTTGATGGTAATTATAACAACATCTCAAAGTTAATGTGGAAATGATTTATTGATTTTAAAGAGCTGCACACAATCCATTTGACCAGATTTAACATGCATCTAACAGTGAGTGGGAGCAGAATATACTGTATATCAAAGAAATGAATAAATGAAGACATTTTCTTTTGTATAACAGTACTCCTCTCATCTACTTCCTACGTCCATTGGAATGAATGATTTCTGGTCCCTTCCATTACAGCAACAATGCATTAAGTTCTCTGTTGTGTACTGATAATAGCAACAGTAAATATTAGTTACTTCATTAATAAAGTATCAATGCAATCACAGTCAGTTACAACAGTATAAACAAAATCAGTTATTTCCTAAATGTAACACAATTGATTGATAATACCTTGTTAATGTATATATAAGATATGTTTGTACTTCCAAAAAAGAATCCTAATGGTAGAAAGCTCATCTCACACCAAGAAAACAGTTTATAGCACTGTAACAGTGTCAGTGATATATGTTAGATGTTAGATTTATCAGGTATACAGACAATGATGCATAAAGAAAGCACTATTGTAATCACAGGAACATTTAAATGAACATTTATGTTAAACCATGAATAATCCCATAACACCCAACTACATGTCAACCACAAGGTAGTTAAAATAAGAAGATTTAAAAACAGACACAAGTCTTACAAATATTGTAGGACAAGAGAATGACCTCCTACCCTCCTTTCTAGAATTCTATTGGAAAACTAATATATCTCAAACTCATCACCTGTAACATAATTGATACAGTATTTCAAATCATATCAGAGGCTGCATGTTTGTTATCACCAATCTGGATTTACTGTGAGTATTTTTTTTCATTAATTTACACTACCTGCATGACTACTGAAGGCAATGCCGGTCATTCCACCATTTTGGTGCTGACTGAAATATCTACAACTATTGGACTTTGGTTGATGACTAAATGCCTGCAAAACTAATGATGTTCTAACCAGCCTAAACTGAACTAAGATGGTGTTGTAACATACCTGCTAACAAGTATGTAGCTGTGGGCAAGGAGCTGCTAACATGGCTGTAGACTCAGTTTTGTTGTTTTTTAATCATTTTTAACTTTACATCTATATAAATTTCCCTGACAGAAATTGACTTCATCAATAACATGGAAAATAATGAAGTTCAGTGTGTACAACCATTAAAAATACTTACAACCAGAAGCTTTTTTGTCAGTGAAGAAGTTCTTAAACACGTATTCCATCAGTCTCACTTCTCTCCTGCCCCACTCTCTTTCAAACGGCTGCTTCCATTCAGGTTTGAATGTGTCGTTTTCACAAATGATTGACACAATATCTGCATAAAAGCAAGAAACATTTTTTGTGTATTAAAAGAAGGCAACCAATGACACTGATACATCACATCAACATTACAAAAAGGGAGAAAGTGAATCTGTCAGTGAAATGTTTTTTTCTTCTTTTTTTGTTGTTGTAGTTTTATCAGGCGGGGAGTTCTGGTCCTCTGAAATGATGCGAACGCGGAAGTAACTTAAAACTGCATTCTATCAAAAGGCCACCAGGGGGCGACCGTTTTGGTGTCAAAAGGACTTCCGTCTCTATACAAGTTAATGGAGAATTCACCAACTTCTCACTTGATTTATAACCTCAGTAAACGTTTTCAAAATGTGTTTATGGTCCCAATCGCTATTTTAAGCCTTCTTCAATGCAGTATGATGTTCATTTGTGAAATGTTGGCCTCCCTGATTTTATATTTGACGATAAAGCAGGGTATGCATTAGGGCGTGGCTACGTCGTGATTGACAGGTTGATTGGTTCACAGATTCAGGAGGGCGCCTCATGCTCCTCCTGATGCCCATATAAGCAGCATGCACCTGAAATTTTCAAGATGGCGCTGCTCAGATCCGATACTATTCGCTTCCAAGCAGCAGTCCACAAACCAATGGGTGACGTCACGGATGTTACGTCCATTTTATATACAGTCTATGAGTTTTATACAGGTGAAATTAATGGAACTCAAATGTTCATTTTGAGGTGAATGATATTCCATTTTGATTCTCTAAACTTTAAAGATGTATTCATTAACAATATGATACACAAAAATGTTCATAGATAAATGTGTTTACGAATGTCTTTAAATGCAGTGTTGGAGAAGTGTACTACTTTGCAAGTGTAGTTTGTAAAACTACATGTAGTTCAGCCTGGCAGTAGTTTGAACAAACTACAGCTAAAAAAAGTAGCTTTAGCAACTACTTATGTATACTCATTATACTCATTTAACTCATCGTTAAATAAATCAACATGTGGGTTAAATGAAACAAAATATAATAGCCTACAAAAAATTCACATGCCAGCAGAAATATGCCTCTCAACTCAGTTTTATTTTTTTAAAGAAAAAAAGCTGCTCAACATACTGTAGGTTCACCATAGACATGTTGGGTAATCTATAGACATGTTGGGTAATCTATAGACATGTTGGGTAATTTATAGACATGTTGGGTAATATAAAGAGAAAATGAAAATCCTACCCCAATACCCACATGTAAATCAGAAATGTAAATCAGTCAACAAAAAATGTAATAAAAAATACAAAGAGGCAGACATATTCTAGATCAGTGTGTATTGAACAACAATGTTGGCATGTCATGACATAATTCATGCCTTTTTTCAAAGAGACTTCTGGAACACAATAATGGTAAAATAAAATGTATATTATATAGGTCTTTTTTTTAATAAGAAATATTTCATGTTATTGGCCAATATTGTAGTTTGTAAATTTAGTTAAACTACAAAAAATGACCCAAAAAGTAGTTGAAATACTTGACGCATCACAAAATATGAATATAGTTTAACTACCAGCAAGTTACAGCAAATTGTAGTTAAGCTATGTAGTTCAACTACATGTAGTTTAAGTCTCCCCAACACTGTTTAAATGATACTTCCTGATAGCTTAATTTACACCAGTAATAGAAACTAGGCTGTGTTGTTGCATGTGAGAAACTAATCCATTCTTAACCAATTTCATGGAAAAACCTTTCATTTTGTAAATGGCAACAATAAACTAAAAAATGACTTATGTGTTATGTCAGCATGGTTTCTTGGTTGTTTTTTGAATGTCAACAAAACAGTGAGTTACATCATTGATGTTTTTAATAATATTTAAAAGATATTACTTACCAAAGGGTCCACATTCTTGACGGAAATATATTTGCAAGGTAATCTCCATTACCTCCTCTAAGCTCTTTCCACGCAGTTCCTCTAACAAAAGTTTCTCCAGCTCTTTTCTCTTGAAGTCTAGATTCAAATCAGATTAGTTTGTTATTATTAACAGTCTAAAAGACACTGATGTATATTAACATATGATATCACAGCAGGTTGGACCTATAAAAGGAACAGTTTGACATACACTTAATTGATTTCCTGCTGAAAATTGGAATGAATGATCAGTATCCTCTTGCATTTGTCTGTCACTTGTTAGTAGGATCACTTCATTGTTTGTTTGGCTCTGTACATGAGATTAGTTTACACTAAGGAAAATATCACCAGCTATATATTTTAAGGTGAAATTGGAGACGTCAGCCTTTTAGCTTGCCATAAAGACAGGAAGCAAGGGGAAAAACTAACCCAGTTCTCTCTACAACTAATGAAATATGCAACACCTCCTAACCTAATTAATTAATATTTCTTAATAATAATATCTTGTTCAATTCATTTATACAAAAGTTAATTTTCTTTTCATTTATACAAAAAAATTATACAAAATGATTTGGACAAGTGTTTATGAATGTAACTAAGAAAGATCTTTTTTTCCCTTCTTTTCTTTTCTTCTTCAATATTTCTAAAGGACTGGTACTTTTGGTGATGCTGCTGTTAAGTAAAAATTAAGGTCAGCATCAATTAAATTCTTGGGTTTTAACTTGTCCAGTGTTTCTAAGGGACTGGGTTGACCTGCGTCAGAGCCTTTGCACCAAACAAAATGATTTCATCTGCAAACAAAGTAGGTATTGGACAAATAAATACATTTTGAGGGAGACATATACTTTATGTGTACATTCAATCCATCTGATTGAATGTCAACTTCATGGTGGTGTTACATGAAGTCAGAGGATCACCAAAGTCAGTAGGATTAATCCTCTGGGGACCACGAATGTCTGTACAAAATCATGGCAATTCATCTGATAGCTGATATATTTAGGTGGTGAATCAACCAGTCGACTAACTGACTAAAAATACCGGCAGTGTTGGAAAGTATTGTAAACCACTGTATGTAACTTAAGCTCAAGAACTGTACAACAAAATGCTTAATTTCAAAGACTATTACAGCAATAATCTTTCAATTAAACATATAAAACATATACTTACCATTAAGATGCCTCTTCATGCTATCATCATCACATGTACAGACCTCCATCGGTCTTTCATCAAATCTTGCAGCAACTTCCTCAATCTCCCATGACCTCCAGCACCAGATTCTGTGGAGGTGTTCTACCATCTTCTTCAGATCTTCATCAACTGGTTCCTCACTAGCTGCTGCTTCTGTGTGCTCCTCAGTTACTGCTGTCTGTTGTGTCTCCTCCTTTGGAGTGCTCTGACCTCTGGACAACATTTCTTTGACCATTTCTAGCAGCTTTTCAACCTGAGTTTCAATCTCACTCTGCTCTGTTTTCTCAACATTGAAGACAAAATACCTGTTCCCACATTTCCCTACAAGCCAGATGAGAGCATCCCCTTCACTCTCAATGTGCTGCTCAATGTGGTAGTCTCCCAGGCAACGACCTCTGGTGAAAACCAGTAATGTTTTGCCAGACTGCCTCACCTAAAGGTCTCATATTGTCCTCTATAATCTTCCTCTGTTCATTGGTAAATGAAGTGTCAGCAGGGATCATTAGGAGGAAGGCTTGGTTGGAGGAATCTTGGTCTTGAGGGCTTTCCATGGTAGATGTGTGAGTTCTGGCTCTGTGCTGATCTAATGCCTTCATGATCTCAGATTTGACAGAACTTGGTACCAAATTGGCAGAGAAGAATTTCCACCATCCAGGAGTATCCACAGCAGTCACCTTCAGTTGTTGTCTATCCATGACTCTGGTTTGTGTCACATATTCTTCTGTTCTTCCATCCGTTTCAGGGACGCCCAAGATGGAACAGCGTACGCAAGATTTTTTTGCAAAAACCCAGCCCAGCAAGATGATGGTTAACTCTGATAGGGATGTTTCTGAAAAAAAATGTATCTTAGTCAGACACGCTTCCATCAAAGAAGTAAAATTCAGATGGCTACATAGATTTGGCAATAGAAAAGAGGAGTAGGTCTGCACAGTGTTGAGCTCTAAAATTAATCAGCTTTACTAAGGAAACATATTCATCTGTGCGGCTGTGGTCGTCCTCCAATTGGAAGATTGGCAGTTCGATTCCTGGCTCTTCCAGTCCACATGTCGATGTGTCCTTGGGCAAGATACTTAACCCCAACGGTGTATGAATGTGTATGAATGATTAGCTTCCTCTGATGAGCAGGTTAGCACCCTGCATGGTAACCCCTGCCATCAGTGTATGAATGTGTGTGAATGGGGTGAATGAGTTGTAGTGTAAAGTACAGTCCATTTACCATTTACAAGATCTTCCTCAGTGAGAATGAGACTTCTCTATCGGACGTTGGCAGTTAGCTCTGATCATTTTCACCTGCTGGTCAGTTTAACAGCAAGTAAAATATTCATGATAGTAGCCACAGGAAGCAGACGCATCAGAAATACTATTATTAGTAACCTGGCAGAGGTCCACCAGTAATCAATAATAGTTCATCATTAAGCCACAAACAAATGCCACAGGCTTAAATTCAAATGTGAACAGGCAGAATAATCACAAATTCCCATGTGGAATAAAGTCTCATTTGGCATTAGTCTGTGAGAGAAAAATACCATAGCAACAACAGGCCGATCTCAACCTACCTCAACCTTCCTACAACTTAATGTAATACATTTAATGTATGTTTGAATTTTCACTGAACTAATATTTTGCCAACCATAAGCCTTCAGAAGCTTCTTCCCTTACCGACAGATTCTTCTATCTCCCCACATCTTACATACACTGATCAACCCTTTATATTACACAACCAACTTTCAAGACAGACCAGAAAAAGAAAGTATCACTGGAAACGTTGGGTTGAGAGGGACATCTCAATAGTCTGTAATAAAAATTGTGAATATAAAGTACATAATAACTTACCTAAAGATCTAAGAAAGCCTTATGTGAGTTAAAATATAATAAAAACATTGTGATCAAACCAGCAGACAGGGGAGGTGCAACAGTTGTGAATGACTTTTTTGGACTGTTTCAAATCAATTTCATTGAAACAATTCACAATACATTTTTTTCTTCTTTGAGCTTGAGTCTGATTCCAGATTCTTTAGAAAGTTGATAGGCATGTAAAAGGGTTGATGGGTGAGTAAGTCCTTATTAAGTATGAGTCACAAAGTCACATTCCTCCACTTTTATTCCAGCTTTCCATAAAAGTGTGATTACATACCTAACACACTGGGCCTGGCTTCCCACTATAGAAACCGTTGCTGTGGTTACTGAGTGTGTCCTTTGAGTGGATGATGGTCCCGTGGTGAGAAACAGTGATGTACTGTTCTGGTTCAAGGTTACTTTGTTTTCCCTTAGAGAAACCTGTCACACACCTGAACACTGAACAGAGTTTACTGAGCCTTGTGGAGATGCTGTGGGTCTATGTCAATGACTCATACTGTACATGATAGGAGAAGACAATTTGATAACCCCAGCCTGCTCTCACACACTCCACGTGCTAACACTGATGATAGCTGGCTACAGTCAATGGTATGTACAGTAGGCCTGTTTCCTCTACAGTCACCATCTGTGAGGTAATGCATCTGTGCTTCAAAAATCTGAGCAAGGGTTCTGTTTGGATTATACCAAAGATATTATTCCACATTGTTGTATTTAATGATTTGTGACTCTCCTTTTGCTGAGATATTGATATGTAAAAGGATCACTCCACTAATTTTATACTTTACTATACATGTCATGAGGAAAACGTCTCAGCCTGTGAGCTACAGTTGTATCATGTGGCCTTGTATTTGGGCCTTGAGATGGGAAATTTGCAAAGAACAGAGTAAAGCAATGCTAAGAGTCTACAGTCATGCCAGTGACTCTGCAAGGCTGCACTGAAATGGTGCAAAGGTCACACATACAATGCTTGTATGTTTGACATGTTGTTTAAGGTGGCCGCATGCCTCCATCATCAGGGTCATCGGGAGTTTCTAGAATTCCTCCAGAGTCACAGCAGAAATTATACAGTTGATGAACCAATGTCAGTTAAACTGAGGAAATTGTGCAGGAGATCATAGCCCCGTTACCAATCATGGTCATGACATTAAACATGTCACTTCTCATTACTTAGGGTTCTACATATATAAGGTCTGCATATATTCATACTTAGAGCCTCTATTTGTAGGAATACTATTCTCTCTTTTTTTGTGCTACCAAATCCATCCTGTGTGACAGTGTTACCAGCTGATTTGGAAATCTTCCTTGGTCCACACTCCACCCGCTGAGCAACTGACCCTTTAGACCCTTTGTTGAACTCTGAGTATAAGTTACTGAATTCTTGGTCAAATCTGAGAAAATAAATCCAACAATGACATGGTGATATCATTATGGTTATCTCAGCTTGGACTTGGAGATGTAATGATTCTGTTGTGGTCTGTGCCTGTTTGCCATCTCCACCAGTCCTCTATGGACCCTCAGACTTTAACCTTGCTTGTTTGGACTGGACTATGTGGGAGAGGGTTTATTTTGAGTTGGACTTTTGACATATTACTTTAGTTGTCTTTATTAGTTAGTCTGTCTTTTTGTTTTTTTTGGTCTGTTTTAAACAGTTTAAATTCAGTCTCAGTCATTTAGAGGGTTTTCTGTTTTCTGTTTATTTCGGATTAGAGAAGCTGTAGTGTTACTTGTGTATTTCAGTTGTATTTATGTATATTCTGCGGTGTGTGTATGCATGTCGGTTTATTATTAATATGCTGTCTCCTACATTTGGGTCCACCAGTTTCACTCTCGTTGTGACAGAAGACTACACAGTTTTCAACAGAAATCCTGTTTACATACTTTCACAGGTATTGAATACCCTCATGCAAGCATGTTACACACATTAATGTGTCATATTATATATAATTTATAACTTGCATTTTTAACAGTGTACATGATTTTGATAATAGTGTGGTTATTTCACTCTATGCCAGTGGTTCTTTGCATTTTTAATCTATTTTTTTTCTTTTTATAACTTTTCTTCTTTTTGTGGTCTAAAGTCCTTCAAACACAGACCATTTTCTCTTTTGGGAGATAATAAAAAGTAGTTTTCCCCTTGACTAGCAAGCTCATCTTCATCTGTGAAATTGTTGTAGTGTCCCGTTAATTCAGAACATACTGTAGGTGATATAATTACAGACATGTTTGTGTTGAAGCCTTATTTCTAAACACTGCAAGCATAATCTTAAAACTTATCTAATGTCATATATGTATATACAAACAATCAAACTTGCCCAAAAAGCTTCATACATCTTTCTAACTTGTTAGGACAAGTGACTGATTGTACATGACTGAACAAATGATGTGATCTAGCATGTGACAGCCTAGTTTGTTAGCCGTACCTACATCACCATCTAGTGTTGAATATGTAACACTGCACCCATAGTGCAGGAATAAATCAGTTTGTGTAAATATGTTTCTCTTGATCATTTGGTTGACTTGAGAACTCCACAGCTACATTTACCACACATGCAAACAAAGATGAAACTGTCAGTTTATTATTTGTTTGAGACAAGTACAGATGTTTTATTATTTACAGCACACATGTTGGAAACAAGAAACATTATCTGATAAAAAAAAAAATCCCATCACTAGCATGTAAAGTGAGATGGCCTGATGGTAAACACTCTGGCAGATTCACAACATTCTTGAAACCGAAGTCTATCATGCAACACAAGCATCCAAGAATGTGTGTCTGCTGGCTACCTGCAGTACAACAGGTGTGTTTGTTTCAGTGCAATAAGGTAGAATACAGGTGCAACATGTGATAAAAGTGCCAATAATTATGCTACATTATACTTGGGTTTCCAGTAAACCAGGACACAATCTGATGACATCTGTTGACATCAGACAGCGAAGATCCAGATCTCATTGTGATGAGTTAAAGAGATGTAGTTGTCATAGCCAGCTCCAGAGTAAGTGTTGGGATCAAAGGTTTTCCCAGCTTTAGCCAAGGCCTCACGGAGTAACTTTGCATTTTCTTGGCCTGACTCAATGCTTGGAGTTCCACCAAATACCCTTTTATATGAAATGGAAACAATGACAAAACACAATGATAAACAGTTAGTCTCAGATTCTTTTTCTACATTTACTCCCTCTTTTTTTATCTGTTTAATCTCATTACTATTTAGTAGTTTGTGAACAGTTTTCAACTATAATTCAAGTGTTTAATGGAAAATCAGTTGAGTCTCCAGGAGAACACTGAGTTGAAAGATAAATGTAACAGCTGCTCACCTGACATAGACAGTGGTTTCAGGTCTGCTTTGCAATGTGACTGACTCATCAGTGTTTTCAGGTGTTTTTGTACCAGGAGGAACAAACCAAGACATGGACACAGCGGAGCCATTTTTCCCTTCTGTAACACTGATCAGTGCAGGCCAGGTGTCTTTAGGGATCTTATAACCTGAAGGAGATAAACATGATACAATATTCAAATCCTTACATACCAAACTTTGTCACTGCAGGAATTAAAGCAATTTTCAAGAGAATGTGACAGATCGTATTGTAAAAAGTTACAAAACTTTAAAGAGTTTAAATATTCTTTCGAGATGAAATCTGTACAAATGTAAATATTTCTGAAAGATTGTTACAAATTTCAGCATTTCTGGAATGTAAAACATTTTTTTCAATTTTGACGAATTCAAGCATTTCTTCAAGGTAAATAGAATTCCTTTATTGTCATTGTACTTTCAGGTGCTCTTTCTGAGTGGAGCTCAATACAAGATTAGATAGATAGATAGATAGATAGATAGATAGATAGATAGATAGATAGATAGATAGATAGATAGATAGATAGATAGATAGATAGATAGATAGATAGATAGATAGATAGATAGATAGATAGATAGATAGATAGATACAGTATGAATGTAATATATAATTATAAATATCAATATTGCAGATACTACAAATTAAGTGACAGTATTGTACAGTATAAGAATTGTCTATAGAGGGTGTGCTTTTAGTGGAGTCAAAACTGTTCATTAGTCTTGTGATGGTACTTTGATGGACCTGAAGCATTTTCCTAAAACTTCCTAAAAAGTAGTTTTTTTCCACTTTACTACCTTTTTGTTCTCCTGTCAGTAATCTATCTCACCCATTGATACGATCACAGCTTGATTTTCTTTACTTAAGTTGCAACAAGTGAAACATAAAACTATTGTTTAGTTCTTACTGTTGTTTTCATAGGGTGTGACTCAGATACAGTACAATAGATAATTAATGACATTTCACAGCTGATGCTTTGATTTTCACATACAAGTTGTAACAGGAATTTGTTCATTAATGCTTAACATTGTAAAGTTGTTATTCTAGTTATATCCTAGTTTCACTTGTTTAACAACATCACATTGCTGGTATCAAATGATCTTTGGGCATCACAAAACTAAACAACTGTATGACTCAAACATTTGGTTATAGATAATGACATACCTGCTTTCTTTTGTTTCTGGCAGTAATTCTTCAGCCTTGAATATGCAGCCATTACATCACTGGTCTGACTGCTTTCTACCTTGGTGGTAATCCATTCAGTGGCAACATACAAACGCTCCTCAAAATCCTGCAGACAACAGCAACATCAAACACTTAGAATACACTCTAAGACCACACCAACAGTGTTTGTGTGTGTGTGTGTGTGTGTGTGTGTGTGTGTGTGTGTGTGTGTGTGTGTGTGTGTGTGTGTGTGTGTGTGTGTGTGTGTGTGTGTGTGTGTGTGTGTGTGTGTGTTTTGAAACTTACCTGGTTGGTTTCAACCACTTTGAATTCAGGGCATTTTTTCTGATGGCAAAAGCCTGGAGGCGTCCACTTCTGTCCTTTGCATGAGGACACCAGGACAAGAGCTACGAGGACCAACAGCGTCTTTTCCATCCTGCTGGACTCAAGAAGTGGAAGATAATGTCACACCTCAAGTTACTAGTTTATCAGGTCACACAGACACTCCAACACTGTTTTTATCACAGTCACACTGTCCTGAAGTTTGACGTGTAAGCTAGTTCTTTTTATATGACTAATTGTGAAAAAAACAAGTCAGTCATGTTTGACATGATTTCTGGAACTTGTTGTATCATCTGCTGGCTCTTACTGTTCAGTGAGGAGTTTTGTGATAGTACTGCAGGAAGAAGAGAACCAGATATACTGTATGTGTTATCTGTCTTTTGTTTGTTTAATCACTTCACAACATGTCACTGCATTTAGATATTAACTGCTAGTTTTTTTTAAATGTAACTTTATTAATACTTAATTCTAAACTTTTATTTTATGGTCATTATTATCGTTTGAATTATCCTGAACCCTGGAAACATCTGTGAAAACACCAACAAAAAATAAAAATAAAAGAAAGAAACGGTAAAACCATGTGCTAAACCATGTGCTAAATCAAGAGGCTGTTATACAGACGCAAAGTTCTGTCTTGCGATTGTTCATTCAAAGATGACATGACACCACATCTCAACTAACTTTTTATTAGCACAATGTATTTCTGAGAAATATAAACATATTATCATAAAACATCAACAGCTCAAATTTTAGATACCTGTATACCTACATTATCTAGGGGTTTAAACTCATTCTCCTCCCTTCAAAATATGACCCTGACAGACTTTTCTAGAGACAGAAATGATCCGTCAAAGAAGAGTATTTGTATTTGTCTTTAAACATGTCTGGAGGGGATTTTTAAACTTGTCAGTAGTGATACCTTACAGCTCCAGCAGGTGGTGCAACAACACAAAGACACATTAATACAGTGTCTGTCAAAACTAGAGACAGTCCTCACCAGACAAAAAAAAATAAAACAACAGATCTTTGTTTTTGTGTTTCTGACTAGCAACCTCTTGTGACCATGTGGCTCAGAAACAGAGGCAGAGTGAGTGTGATGCTAGTAGAGCACTGCAAAACCTTTAGGGCAGAGATTGAGGTGTATGGGTTGGGATGACTTTGACACTGTATCTCTTCTCCTACCAAGTAGTTTTACGCAAACTTTAATTCTGTCCTCACAGTAAACATTTAATCTTAGGTCTTTTCAGCAAAAGCTCCAAAACACACATGAGTTTACATCCAAGTAACAAAGCCCTCTACTTATAGTAGTTATGACTTTTGTCCTCCTGGAGCAGAATGAGAATAAGGTGATGTTATTCTACAATAAATAATGGGTTGGATGTATGGATCACAGTATGTGAGATGTCATCACTGGAGGCCACTGAGGCCTTCGCTTCACCAAACATTGGTCAACATTAGTTTATTTTAACTGTGACCACAATTGTCCCCCAACCTCAACCAAGTCTATATTATTGTAACAGTCATGGCGAAGCTCCCCCTGACATTAATAAAATATTAATATTAACTCAAACAAAGTTAATGTGGAAATGATTTATTAATCTTAAAAAGCTGTCAACAAGTCATTTGACCAGATATAACATACATCCAACAGTGAGTGGATGAGTAGGAACAGAATGTATTTCAAAGAAAGTACAATACAGATACATATAAAATACACACTGCTATACACAGTCTTCTTTTGTCCATTTGTTCTTTTGAAGACACAACTGGTGTGTCAACCCTCAGTATCCAAACTTGATGGTCAGGAGTCAGTGGTATATGGGCCATCCTCAACAATCCCTACATACGGTGTAATTACAGCAATCTTGCAAGTTAATAGCATGTCAAAATATGCCATATGTGTAGAATGAAATCTTGGTCAAAATCTCTGTGAATTGTAGTGCTACAACACAAATAGAAGAAAAAAAATGCAAGCAGCCGCATTTGTTGGTTGATTGGTTGGTTATCTGCAGTCACATGATGAGAATTTGGTCCTAAATTTCTGACAGTGTCAGAATAATGTTGCAGGCTGTGTTGGGTCACCAAAAATCTAAATTGGTCAGTGGTGGACTGTTTCACAGTACTTGTTAAAGGGTTTTTTGTGCAAGTTTTTTTATTTTAAATTATAATTGTTTTCATTTATCTTTTTAAAAAAAAATAACATGACTCCTGTCCTCTACTTCCTACATTGATTAGAATTAATGATTTGTGTTTCCTTCCATAAAAACAAGAATGCATTATGTGTACTGGATAGTGTTCTGATAAAAACAACAGTAAATATTAGTTACTTCATTAGTATGTATCATTTGCAGTCCCAGTCCCAGTCCTATCCATAAATAATCCCAGAAAACATCCCAGTTAAAATAAGAAGATTAGAAAACTGACACAAATGCCTACAAATATTATTACAATCTACAGTAATCAGCAAGAGGTTGTCCTCCAACTTCCAAATGTCTATTGGAACTTAACATATTTCATCATCACCTGTTAGATAATTGATACAATACTTAGAATCATACCAGAGGCTGCATATCTGAACACTTGTTAATATAGTTACTTGACAATCAGAGTGTGAGGTGGAGCCACATTGCTCAAGCTGGCAGGGATTCAAAGTTTGATCAAATTAATTTCTGTAACATGGAAAGTAAGACAATAAAATGTTCATAAAACATTTGTTAAGGACATGCAGTGAGTTTCTGCACTGCATCTGCAAAAAATATTAGGAGATTTTTTTCTACCTTGTTATCCCTTTATTGAGCCTTGAGTTCATCTTCCACCTGCTGGTTCCACTCCTTCATTCATGTAGATGGAATCAAAAGTCTTTTTTTGCTGCTAACCTGTTTATTGTTTATTTACAATTGATCTCTCTTACATTTAGGTTTCAGTCTGTTTTCCTTCATTTCTTGGAGGACTCTTCTGATTTGTTCCTTAATCCATGCAGATATTCTCTCAGTGCTGTTTATCTTCTTGGGAGTGTCAGCATCACCTGGATGTAGTATTGGGCAACAGTAAATTACAATTTAGTCCATTGATTTCATAGTAATATTTATGTGTGCTGTAAAATCTATGGAATGGGACACTCAAACAACTGTGATCTAATGAAGCATGAGGCTACTCTTTTATTCTCCATACACATATTGTTGCAAGTCAGTGAACACTGACTTTGAAAAACTTATTTTGTCAAAATGTCCACTCATTGTCAAGTATTTTTTTTATTATTAACCACATTAGCTGCATGACTAGGGATGGCAATGTCTGTTGTTCCATCACTTTGGTGCAGACTGAAATATCTCAACAACTATTGGATAGATTGCCACTGATTTGACACAATTTGTTGAGCATCCAATTTTTCTACTAGCAACATCTGGTCAAAATTTCAATTTGTCCTATATTTTGATTTTTTATCAAAAAGCTGCAAAACTAATGATGTTCTCATTAGCCTCAGCTGTACTTTGTGTTAGTGTTAATCAGTTAATGTAAGCATGCTAACATACTGAACTACATTGGAGTTACAACATACTAACAAGTACGATAGCATTGTCACTGTGAGCATGTTAGCATGTTTACATTAGCATTTAGCTCAGAGCACAGTTGTGTTCAAGTATAACCTCACTGAGCTGCCAAATGTCATAGCAGAAACAGACTTGAGTAATAATTTGACATAGATAGTGAAAAATAATGATTCTCAGTGTGTGCAACCAATAAAAATACTTACGACCAGAAGCTTTCTTGTCAGTGAAGAAGTTCTTAAACACGTATTCCATCAGTCTCACTTCTCTCCTGCTCCACTCTCTTTCAAACAGCTGCTTCCATTTAGGTTTGAATGCGTTGTTTTCACAAATGATTGACACAATATCTGCATAAAAGCAAGAACAACAAACTGTTTTATTATTTTAAAAGAAAGCAACCAAAGGCACAGATACACAACATTACATTTTGATCTTCTTTACTTTAAATATGTATTCATGAACAATTTGATGCACAAACCATGTTTAAAATTAGTTTTAAATGACGTCCCCATAGCTTAATTTTCCCCAGTTATAGAAATTGGGTTGTGTTGTTGCATGTGTCAACCAATTTTTTTCTTCAGCAATGTCTATGTTCCCTAAGTAAACCTTGAGCAGAAATCATATTGTTTTTTTAATTCCTTGTATCTAACAGTGGATTGCTTCTATATTGCATTTACATGATCCCACTGATGTCTGGTCAGAATGGTAGTTCTTTGAATTTTGGTTTTTCAGCCAGATAAAACGTTTATCATTCTGAGCAGATAGTGTACAAAAGATCAAGAAAATCCTTCTGAAGATACAACCTGCTGCTGGATAAGAGGTAAACATGTTCTGATGTTTCCTCCAAAGGTTTGCATTGAGAACCCTATGTGATGGAATGATGCTATAGATATAAACAATATAACCAACAAGTTAGGAAAATTAATTTAGTTAGGAAAGAACAGCATTTAGCTTGATGAGAAAACAACAGATCTATTTGGAGGTAACTAAGACTGATTATGCTCTAAATCTATGTAGAGGCCCAGAGCTTCCAATAAAAAATGAAAATGAATTTAAAAGAAAAAAATTGATTTGGCAACAAAGTATAGTTAAACGTAAAAATGACTTATGTGTGATGGCAGCATTGTGTCTTGGTTGTTTTATGAAAGTCAACAAAAACAGTGAGTTACATCATTGATGTTTTTAATAATATTTAAAAGATATTACTTACCAAAGGCTCCACATTGTTTATGGAAATATATTTGCAAGACAATCTCCATCACCTCCTCTAAGCTCTTTCCACACAGTTCCTCTCGCAAAACTTTTTCCACCTCTTCTCTCTTAAAGTCTAGATTCAAATCAGATTAGTTTGACATTATTAACAGTCTAAAAAACACTGATCTACATTAACACATGAGATCACAGCAAGTTGGACCAAAAAGGAGGTTTGACATTTTATAAAATACACTTATTCGCTTTGCCTCTGAGAGTTGGAAGATATGTTCCCTCTTGGATCAATTCATTGTTGGTTTGGCAATCAGCCTGTTAGCTTGGCATAAAGACTGGAAGCAGGTGGAAACAACTAACTTGGTCTCGTCACAAAAAGTGAAATATGCAGCACCTCCTAACCTCATTAAAACGTCATAGTAATGATATATAAAGTTAATATGGTTTTAATTAATACGAAAGGTTATATAAAAAGGCATGGACAAGTGTTTCTGAGTCTGACTGAGATAGATCATTTCTTAAAAATATTCCTAAAATGACGGCCTGTTACTTTTGGTGATGCTGCTGTTAAGTGAAAATTAAGTTCAGTATCAATTAAACTCTTGGGTTTTAACTTGGCCAGGGGTTTTAAGGGACTGGGGTAGACCTGCTGCCTCAGAGCCTTTGTTCCAAACAATATGATGTCATCTGCTTCTCTGTTGTGACATCAAGAGATGTTACAGTGGACTGTGAGGCTGTACTTACTCCCAGCTACTGAGCTGAGCTACTGCCAGTATACTTACATCCTCGCACTGACAGGTATAACATTTACTATGACCAACATCTTACTTTAGCATGTTAGCATGCTAACATTTGATAAAATATCACACAATAGCAGCTGATGGGACTGTCATTCATTTTACAAGTATTTGGTTACAAATCTAAGTACTGGAATAATTAATTAATCCTGAGGGAGACAAATACATAAACAGCACCAAAAGTGACTAAAAACTATCTTGCCTGATTGTGTGTGTGTGTGTGTGTGTGTGTGTGTGTGTGTGTGTGTGTGTGTGTGTGTGTGTGTGTGTGTGTGTGTGTGTGTGTGTGTGTGTGTGTATGTATGACAATCAATCTGATAGTATTTCACTTAAAATCACAAATGTCAGTTAAATGGTGGTGTTAGATGTAAAGTCAGAGGATAACCAAGTCATTCACCATGAATGTATGTACAACGTTTCATGACAATTAATCTAATAGTTGATATATTTAGGTGGTGAGCCATTCAACTGGTCAACTAAGTGACTTCAAATTCTGGCAGAGCTGTAACAGCAGATGTAACTTAAGCTCGAGAAAGGTCCAACAAAATACTTAATTTCCAAGACTATGTTCAAGAGAGTAAAGTAATTACTGCAATTAAGTATTTGAATTAAGTACATAAAACATGTACTTACTAATCAAATAGTTCATGCTATCATCATCACATGTACGGACCTCCATCGGTCTTTCATCAAATCTTGCAGCAACTTCCTCAATCTCCCATGAACTCCAGCACCAGATTCTGTGGAGGTGTTGTACCATCTTCTTCAAATCTTCATCAACTGGTTCCTCACTAGCTGCTGCTTCTGTGTGCTCCTCAGTTACTGCTGTCTGTTGTGTCTCCTCCTTTGGAGTGCTCTGACGTCTGGACAACATTTCTTTGACCATTTCTAGCAGCTTTTCAACCTGAGTTTCAATCTCACTCTGCTCTGTTGTCTCATCATTGAAGACAATGTACCTGTTCCCACATTTCTCCACAAGCCAGATGAGAGCATCCCCTTCACTCTCAATGTGCTGCTCAATGCGGTAGTCTCTTAGCCAATGACCTCTGGTGAAGACCAGTATAATGTTTTGCCAGACTGCCTCACCTAAAGGTCTCATATTGTACTCTATAATCTTCCTCTGTTCATTGGTAAATGAAGTATCAGCAGGGATCATTAGGAGGAAGGCTTGGTTGGAGGAATCTTGGTTCTGAGGGCTTTCCATGGTAGATGTGTGAGTTGTGGCTTTGTGCTGATCTAATGCCTTCATGATCTCAGATTTGACAGATCTTGGTACTAAACTGGCAGAGAAGAATTTCCACCATCCAGGAGTATCCACAACAGTCACCTTCAGTTGTTGTTTACCTATGACTTTGGTTTGTGTCAGACATTCTTCTGTTCTTCCATCCGTTTCATCGACGCCCAAGATGGAACTGCCTACACTAGATTTTTTTGCAAAAACCCAGCCCAGCAAGATGATGGTTAACTCTGATAAGGATGTTTCTGAAAAAAAGATTATCTTAGTCAGACACGCTTACACCAAGAAGTAAAATTCATATGGCTACATAGATTTGGCAATAGAAAAGAGGAGTACGTCTGCACAGTGTTGAGCTCTAAAATTAATCAGCAACATATTGACCTGCAAATGTGACAAGTGAGAATGAGACTTCTCTATCGGACATTGGCAGTTAGCTCTGATCATTTTCACCTGCTGGTCAGTTTAACAGCAAGTAAAATATACATGATAGTAGCCACAGGAAGCAGACGCATCAGAAATACTAATATTAGTAACCTGGCAGAGGTCCATTAGTAGTCAATAATAGTTCATCATTAAGCCACAAACAAATGCCACAGACTTAAATTCAAATGTGAACAGGCAGAATAATCACAAATCCCCATGTGGAATAAAGTCTCATTTGGCATTAGTCTGTGAGAGACAAGTACCATAGCAACAACAGGCCGATCTCAACCTACCTCAACCTTCCTACAACTTAATGTAATACATTTAATGTATGTTTGAATTTTCACTGAACTCTGCAAACAAAATAATATTTTGCCAACCATGAGCCTTCAGAAGCTTCTTCCCTTACCGACAGATTCTTCTATCTCCCCACATCTTACATACACTGATCAACCCTTTATATTACACAACCAACTTTCAAGACAGACCAGAAAAAGAAAGTATCACTGGAAACATGTTGGGTTGAGAGGGACATCTCAATAGTCTGTAATAAAAATTGTGAATATAAAGTACATAATAACTTACCTAAGTTAATTGACATTTGAAAAATCTTATCTAATCTCAATTAAACAATCTCATTTAACCAATACATTAAAAATGGAAATTCATGCAGTTTATGGAAGTTGATCATGCATTGTTGATAAGTTCTCTCACAGGCTTTCACCAAATGAGACTTGATCTCAGGTGGGGATTTGTAATTATTTTGCCTGTTCACATTTGAATTTCACTGTGTGGCATTTGTTTGTGGATTAATTATTAACTATTGTTGATTACTGATTAACCTTTTAAAAAAACAAACACTCTGCCAGGTTACTTATATTAGTATTTAAACTTTAAAAAAAAGTTTTGTATATGTCTGATGTGTATGCTTCCTGTGGCTTCTATTACGTATATTTGTATATTATTTACCCTGCATATTTTCTGACATAGATTTGGCAGAAAAGGCTCTGCTTTATGAGATAAGAATAATGTCCTTGTAATTAATATAAGGAAGTTGTTTCAATAGATATAGATGAATAAGAATAATAGATAAAATATGAATACAAATAAGATTGACTTGACTATTCCCTGATAAAGGTGTGGCCATCGTTACATGAACAGACCCATCTATGAAAAACTTTGTTGGTCAATGATAGTTGTTATGTTGAAACTGAGAAGGATATAAGTTATATATCATATATATAGTATAAAATTATAAGCAGTATTAAACAGCATGATGTCAGTATATTTTACAAGTACATGTCAGAAATATTAAAAAACTTTAACCAACCTGTCTTATTCTCCTGTGTTTTCTTCTCCTTGATTCTTTTCTGTCTTCTGATTTCTGCTCTCTTTTTCACTTCTTCTCTCCTTTTGTGAATTTTCTGCAGTTCTTTCTCTTTAATTTCAAAATGTTTACCTTCCTTCTTCTTCACCAGTGTCTGAACTTGGTCCAGAAGCCTTTGACTTAGAGATTCCTCGGTGTTGTCAATTACGTATCTTCCCCCACATCTCTTCAGGAGTTGTGCCAAGCCGTCTCCTTCACCAGCAATGTACTCTTCAATGTTTGTACTGCCCAGCCAGTCCACGCAGGTAAAGAGTACAACAGTGTGGCTCCACACATTTTTTCCATAAAGCTCTAAGTGGGCTTCTGCTGCTTTAGCGCAGGCATGTGTGAATGGTAAGTCAGCCTCAACTAGCAGAATAAAAGCATGGGGTCCTGGTTTGCAGTGAGTGACACTGAGGACAAGTTCCTCCTTCACAAGTTCTGCTGTATCACACAGTGAGTAACCCCTCAGCCACACAGGAGCTTTCACCAGCTGAATTAACTTCCCATTCACCTGCCCTGTATGTGTCACACTGTGAACAGATCTTTTCCCCCATTCAAACTCTCCTCCTAAGATTCTGTTTGCAACAGACTCAGCTCCATACCTCTGTGATCCAACGAGAACGAGTCTCAGATCTGGGGTTTTATCTGTGAAGAGGCAGAGTACAATTACAACCACACTTGTAGATACCACAGAATAATCAGAAATATAGGCAACATGCTTATTATAGGTTGTACTCACCACAGGACATTTCTTATTCTGCCCTTGCTTTGCACTGCTGTCTTGTTCTGTGTATGTTGTGGTGTGACAATGAATCAGGAAATGTTTCTTATGATCATAGACTGATGTCTATGTGTAAAAGGTGCAACTGGTTTTGTAATGGAATGCATATCAAAACAACCAAGAGCATACAGTTCAAGGACCAGAACCAAGATTCCTCCAGCCAAGACTTCCTCATAATGATCCCTGCTGACACGTCATTGACCAATGAACAGAGGAAGATTATAGAAAACAATATGAGACCTTTAGGTAAGGCAGTCTGGAAAAACTCTATAGTGGTCTTCACCAGAGGTTCGCTCGGAGACTACCATACTGAGCAGCACATTGAGAGAGAAGGGGGTGCTCTCATCTGGCTTTTGGACATTCAGGCTCAGTCTTTTGTTCAGTTTCAATGTGTTCTCCACTGTGAGGCTTATTTTTCTACTGAGGTTTCTATACTTGTAATTGCAACAAACATACCTTAATTCTTTCACAATTGTTCTTGAATTGGGCCACTGTGAGTACTAGCAAGTTTCTGTCTAAGTGACAGATTGTCTCAAACAGTGTTCAGTACCCACAACTTCCAATTGAATTTCATTGTGTACTGTAATTACTGTAAGGGGACAGAAAAATTGTTCTGCAAATATATTAATATATAACAGGCAACATATGCAGCTGTGTAAGGTACGATGTGTTCAATTTCTGTCTTGGCTCCAAAGTCTTTTGTCCATGCATGAATGAAAAGAAAGAAACAGGTATCAGGTAGTCTATAATATTTTTGGCAGTCATTTGTGCATATTATTTTCTACTACTATTAAATATCATAAGAATATTTTGTACCATAACATGTAAAGTCTAATGTCCAATATATGTGCTTAAATATTGTATTGACATGCTATGTTGGCTGCTGGTTTATGGTTCAGGCACAGGATCAGTTGGTCTGTTGGTTAGGCCACCACTGTGCAAAGGTCCAAAGGGGATGAGTCCAAATGACTGTTCTCCTGTTGTGTCTCAACAGAAAGTCTTTTCCTGCTCAGCTTTGGTGGAAGGATAGTAACAAAAGAAGAAACTTGGCACTAAAAAGACTGTAACATATTAATAGTGTAATGTAATATATTGACTTGAGCTTCATATTATCTTCAAATAAACTTTTAAATATTTCTTTTGGACAGAAGGACTGTGGGTTTTGTCCATTACTTACATTGTAAGTGCAATATGTAGAGATCTCTCAGTGGTTAGTATGAAAAAGAGGAACGATAAAAAACGTTTCAATGTTCATTTGGGCACGCGATTATTGTTTTGGACAGACTTGAACAATTGTGAATCATTTCTTCTTGTTGTTACCAGTGACTTAAACGAAAAAAGAAAAAAAAAACAACAAAAAAAAACCTATCCAAGCATATATGTCGGGCTTATCCGTATTGGAGTATGAAGGCAACACGCATACCACTTGATTAGTCTGTCTTGTGGTGCAGCGAATCAAATTCCCCAAAGATCCAATTCCAAAGAGGAAAACAGTCAATTACCGAACACACTCAACACCTCTGCACTGATTTATTAAAAAAGGTTCAACTTGGTGCACAGGTGGTCGAGTGGTTAAGAGTGCATGCCATGTACACAGCGGAAATCTAAAGAAAAAAAAAATAAAGTCATTTTTTTCAGTCGCAGGGACCTTTCACAAGACATTTTTTTCTCTTCCTTGGGCTTATCGGTATTTCTTGCACAACATTGTACAAGAGAGTGACGTTAAATGTGTCAGATGTCTCTCAGATAAGAAATATTTGTTATGATCGGACTGATGTCTACAATGAAAATGGTGCAACTGGTTTTGTTATGGAATGCATGTCTCCATCAAAACAACCAACAGCACACTTGGACATATAGTCTTATTTTTATTTTCACAGTGTTTAGCACTGTGTGACATTCAAGCGTTAGCCTACATGTTGGGCTTATTGGTGATGGCTGCACTACATTTCGTGAAAGAATATCATGTCAGATGTCTTTCGGATAATGTTTGCAGTTCATTGCAGCTCACACAGTAGCACATAGAGTTTGAAGGGTGTTTGTGTAAAAATTAGTCGTCATGTAAATCAGGTAATCCTCTACAAAATGAATATATTTCCTCTGTACTGAATTCTCTTCTCAAAGATGTATTCAATTCAGTCTGATTCCAGAAGTGTTCCTTCCATCTTTAGAAAGTTGATAGGCATGTAAAAGGGTTGATGGGTGAGTCCTTATTAAGTAAAAGTCACACGGTCACATTCCTCCACTTTTATTCCAGCTTTCCATAAAAGTGTGATTACATACCTAACACACTGGGCCTGGCTTCCCACTATAGAAACCGTTGCTGTGGTTACTGAGTGTGTCCTTTGAGTGGATGATGGTCCCGTGGTGAGAAACAGTGATGTACTGTTCTGGTTCAAGGTTACTTTGTTTTCCCTTAGAGAAACCTTTCACACACCTGAACACTGAACAGAGTTTACTGAGCCTTGTGGAGATGCTGTGAGTCTATGTCAATGACTCATACTGTACATGATAGGAGAAGACAATT
The DNA here is from genome assembly GCF_963691925.1 of Scomber scombrus. Classification (NCBI taxonomy): domain Eukaryota; kingdom Metazoa; phylum Chordata; class Actinopteri; order Scombriformes; family Scombridae; genus Scomber; species Scomber scombrus. Next base: position 3,622,229 of record NC_084981.1, read on the forward strand.
TGATAACCCCAGCCTGCTCTCACACACTCCACGTGCTAACACTGATGATAGCTGACTACAGTCAATGGTATGTAAGCCTGTTTCCTCTACAGTCACCATCTGTGAGGTAATGCATCTGTGCTTCAAAAATCTGAGCAAGGCTTCTGTTTGGATTATGCCAAAGAGATTATTCCACATTGTTGTATTTAATGATTTGTGACTCTCCTTTTGCTGAGATATTGATATGTAAAAGGATCACTCCACTAATTTTACACTTTAAATTTAATTGTCATAAGAAATACTTCTACAGCAGTTGTATTATGTGGCCTTGTATTTGAGCCTTGAGATGGAAAATGTGCAAAGAACAGAATAAAGCAATGCTAGAAACTCTGCAAGGCTGCACTGAAATTATGCAAAGGTCACACATACTGTACAATGCTGGTATGTTTGGCATGTTGTTTAATGTGGTCCCTTGCTAATGTTTGCTAATAATATTAGACTGATGATTAATTCTACATTCATAAAAAAAATCTTGAACAAACTAAAAGTTGGACTTGATGATGGTGTTTGGGGAAATGGGTTAGTGAAATAACCCTGATGACATCATCAGGGTCATCGGGAGTTTCCAGAATTCCTCCAGAGTCACAACAGACTATATACAGTACAATTGAAAAATCAGTGGACATTGTGCAGGAGATCGTAGCCCTGTTACCAGTCATGGTCATGACATTGGCCGGGTCACATTCTATAAATACTTAGTGCTCTACATACTGTAGACAACATGTTTGCATGCTGCAAACGCCTGTGCACATGTCCATCCTTGGTGCCTCCATTTGTAGGAATACTATTCTCTTTTTTTTGCGCTACCATAAAGCCCACCCTGTGTGACAGTGTTACTAGGTGATTATAATATATTTTTGAACAGCTGACCCTTTTGACCCTTTGTTGAACTCTGAGTATAAGTTACTGAATTCTTTGTCAAGTCTGAGAAAATAAATCAAACAATGACATGGTGATATCATTAGGGTTATCTCATCTCGGACTTGGAGATGTCATGATTCTGTCATGGTGTATGCCTGTTTGCCATCTCCACCAGTCCACCAGAGACCCTCAGACTTTTCCCCTTATTTGGACTGGATTGTGTGGGAGAGGACTTATTCTGAGTTGAACTTTTAAAAGACTGTCTGACATGATATAACTATAGTTGTCTTTATTAGTTAGTCTGTCTTTCTTTTTGTTCTGGTCTGTTCTCACACATCTTAAATTCAGCCTCAGTCATTTAGAGGGTTTTCTGTTTTTCTGTTTATTACAGATTATAGAAGCTGTATTGTTGCTTGTGTATTTCAGTAGTATTAATATGTATTCTGTGATGGTTGTATGCATGTCGGTTTATTATTATTATGCTGTCCTATACATTTGGGTCCACCTGTTTCCCTCTCCTTGTGACAGAAATCCTGTTTACATTCTGTCACAGGTATTTAATACCTTCGTCCAAGCATGTTACACATATTAATTTGTCCCATTATGTATATTTTATTACTCTTATGTTTTTAACAGTGTACATAATTTTGATAATACTGTGGTTATTTCACTCTATGCCAGTGTTTCTTGGCATTTTAAATCTACTTTTTTCTCTTTGTAAAATTATGTCCTTTTTGTGGTTGAAAGTCCTTCAAATGAAGACCATTTTCTCTTTTGGGAGACAGTAAAATGTAGTTCTCCCCTTGACTAGGAAATTCATCTTCCTCTGTGAAATTGTTGTTGGCCTTTTTTTCCACTTAGCATTATTTCTATACACTGCAGGTGTAAATTTAGGACTTATTCAATTTCACATAATGATATGTAAGCAATCAAACCTGCCCAAAAAGCTTCACACATCTTGTTAGGACGAGTGACTAATTGTACATGACTGAACAAATGATGTAATCCAGCATGTGACAGCAAGTTTGTTAGTCATATTTACATCACCATCTAGTGTTGAATATGTGGCACTGCACCCATAGTGTAGGAATGAATCAGTTTGTGTTTCTCCCGATCATTTGTGACCCACTGTACTTCAATGTGTACATACAGTACATGTGTTAAGCCTTAACACATGTATGTACACATTGAAGTACCGTTAAGGTATGTGTAGGCTACTTATATAAATGTCACCAAAAATATTGTGTTCAAAAATATTGTGTTAATTTTGACTTGAGTCTAATACATTTGTTTTAATCCATGTGAAAATGGCTGAATGTGAATGATTATCTTCAATGCCCTTTTTCTCAACATTATGTTTGATGACAGCCAAACTTTGGAAGACTATCACTGAATATTTGGTGTACAAAGATGATATTACTATGGTATCACCATAAAGCTGAGACTTTCCAAAATGTGTTTCTGGGTCAATGTGACTCAAAATGATGGAACAGGTCCCATTTGGTGGCCTATTTTTTGTAGTTGGGTTCTTTTTGTGTTTTTGTTGTTTTTTGTCATCAGGTTTTTGTTTTTGTACAAACAAGTCTGACCAGGAAGTAGAAGCAGATAGTGATCACATTTCTGTGTCATGGAGACGTACCTTCAGCCAGTTAGGTTGCTTGTAGTTTTGGCATTGAGTCCCTTAAAGGATAATCTATACTTAACACTCTATAGAAGACAGGAAGGAACAGCTTGTAAAAAGAGAATACATTTACCACACACGCAAACAAAGATGAAACTGTCAGTTTATTATTTCTTTGAGACAAGTACAGATGTGTATCAGCATGTTTGATCATTTACAGCACAACTGATGGGAACAAGAAACATTATCTGATAACAAAACTCCTCCTAGTATGCATCACCTGAAAAGAGCTGATGCTTAAAACTCTGGCAGATTCACAACATTCCTGAAACTGGTTTCTATCATGCAACACAAGCATCCAAGAATGTGTGTCTGCTGGCTACCTGCAGTACAACAGGTGTGTTTGTTTCAGTGCAATAAGGTCGAATACAGGTGCAATATGTGATAAAAATGCCAATAATTATGCTACATTATACTTGGGTTTCCAGTAAACCAGGACACAATAAAGACAGTATAGAGGAACCACAGTGATTATATGACATAACCCAGTATTGGGTTAGACTGATGATATCTGTTGACATCAGACAGCGAAGATCCAGATCTCATTGTGATGAGTAAAAGAGATGTAGTGGTCATAGCCAGCTCCAGAGTAAGTGTTGGGATCAAAGGTTTTCCCAGCTTTAGCCAAAGCCTCACGGAGTAACTTTGCATTTTCTTTACCTGACTCAATGCTTGGAAATCCACCGAATGCCCTTTTATATGAAATGGAAACAACGACAGAACACAATGATAAAGTTAGTTTCAGATTACAATAAATACTTTTCCATTATCATTCTGTGTGTTTCTTGTCTTTCATTTTCTATGTTACCCTCTTTTTAATGTTTTGTCTAATTACTGTTTAGTAGTTTGTTTACTGTTTTCAGGTATAATCAAAGTGTTTAATGGAACATCAGTTTGGTTTCCAGGAGAACATTGAGTTAAAAGATAAATGTAACTGCTGCTCACCTGACATAGACAGTGGTTTCAGGTCTGCTTTGCAGTGTGACTGACTCATCAGTGTTTTCAGGTGTTTCTGTACCAGGAGGAACAAACCAAGACATGGACAGAGCGGAGCTATCTTCCCCTTCTGTGACAGTGATCAGCCGAGGCCAGATGTCATCAGAGATCTCATAACCTGAAGGAGATAAAAATGGCACCAGATGGTCAGATCTTTACATACCAAACTTTGTGACTGCATGAATGAAAGCAAGTTTCAAGAGAATGTGACTGATCGTATTGTCAACTGTTACAAAACTTGAAAGAGTTCAAATATTTCTTGATGAGGAAATCTGTTCAAATGTAAATATTTCTGTAAAATTGTCACAAATTTCAACATTTCTGGAATGTAAAACTTATTATTATTGTTATTGTACTTGTGTGTCCAAGGAAATTCAGGTGCACTTTCTGAGTGGAGCTATGGTAAAACTGAACATGAGACTTTATCTTAGTGGTTTGTCTACCTTTTTGTTTTCCTGTCAGTAATCTATCTCACCCATTGATACGATCACAGCTTGATCTTCTTTACTTAAGTTGCAACAAGTGAAGCATAAAACTATTGTTTAGTTCTTACTGTTGTTTTCATAGGGTGTGACTCAGATACAGTACAATAGATAATTAATGACATTTCACAGCTGATGCTTTCATTTTCACATACAAGTTGTAACAGGAATTTGTTCATTAATGCTTAACATTGTAAAGATTATTATTCTACTTATAACCCAGTTTCACTTGTTTAACAACATCACATTGCTGGTATCCTGTTCCAACGATCCCACAGTATCACAAAACGTATGTATGTATGACTTAAACATTTGGTTATAGATGATGACATACCTGCTTCATTTTGTTCCTGGCAGTAACTCTTCAGCCTTGAATTTGCAGCCAATACATCACTGGTCTGACTGCTTTCTACCTTGGTGGTAATCCATTCAGTGGCAACATACAAACGCTCCTCAAAATCCTGCAGACAACAGCAACATCAAACAGTTCTTATGAATACACTCTAAGACCACACCAACAGTGTTTGTGTGTGTGTGTGTGTGTGTGTGTGTGTGTGTGTGTGTGTGTGTGTGTGTGTGTGTGTGTACTGTTGAAACTTACCTGCTTTGTCTCAACCACTTTAAATTCAGGGCATTTTTTCTGATGGCAAAAGCCTGGAGGCGTCCAGTTCTGTCCTTTGCATGAGGACACCAGGACAAGAGCTATGAGGACCAACTGCGTCTTTTCCATCTTGCTGGACTCACTCAAAGTGAAATCACAGATGCAGCTGCTGACTCAAGAAGCTGAAGATAATGTCACACCTCAAGTTTCAAGTTTATCAGGTCACATAGAGACACTCCCACATTGTTTTTCCTCTTGGCAGGCAGACATGGAACTTTATCACAGCCACACTGTCATGAAGTCTGACATGTAGTTATTTTTGACTAATAGTGAAAAAAAGAAGTCAAGTTTTCTTGATTTCATGCACATGCTTCAAGTCTGTGAGGACTGGAACTTGTTGTATCATCTGCTGGCTCTTACTGTTCAGTGAAGTATCTGTCTTTTGTTTCATCACTTCACAACATGTCACTGCATTTAGATATTAACTTGTATTTTTTTTTAATGTAACTTTATTAATACTTAATTCTAAACTTTAATTTTATAATAAAAATGTTATATAATTTGTATCATTTTCCCTTATTGACACGTTAATTCATATTTTAATCATATATTAATATTTCTATTAATGTTTTATTTTGCTTAGAGTGTGTCAGTAGCAGCTCTGTGTGCATATTGACACAGAGCTGACTTTGGATTTGCACAGTGGACACCAGTGTATTGATAAGTGATTGAGACCCATTAACAATAACAATGCACAGTCACAGTTAGGCTTTTTGTCTCTATGTACTGTTTCTTGTTAATCATGCTAGCAGTGTGGCTTTGGGGATTATAAGGTTGGTCGTCCTCTCATTTTTGTTCCAGATTGAAATGCTACATGACAAATATTAGATGGATTGCCATACAATGTGGTGTATAAACTCATGTTTCACACAGGATGAATTGTATTAACTTTTTATCAAGTGGCATCATTCATTTCCAACATTTTGCACATTTTCACTTGTAGTTACTTTTTTTTAGTAGATCACAGTTTACGGCCATGTCAGTGTAAGAAAAAGACACAAATATATATTGACCAGCAACACCATTCACTCATCAATGACAGTGATCAGTTTTTTAGGTCTAATCATTCACATATATGAGGGAAGCACCACACCAGTAGTTAAATGACAGATACTGCCCACTAGTGGCAATATTTTGAAATTATATTATTTCAAAGTTTTAACATTAATCATCACAATTCATGAGATGACAATTTAGTTTTTGTCCTGTCTTCCTCCTCTTCCTCCTCATTGTATGCATGCAGACATTTACATGCTCATTCTGGACAGTTTGCAGCCTGAACCCTGGAAACATCTGTGAAAACATGAAAAAAATAACTAACACCATGACACCACATCTCAACTTAATTTTTATTAGCACAATGTCTCTCTGAGAAATATAAACATATTATCATAAAACATCAACAGCTCAAATTTTAGATACATGTATACCTACATTATCTAGGGGGTTTAGACTCATTCTCCTCCCTTCCAAATATGACCCTGACAGACTTTTCTAGAGACAGAAATGATCCGTCAAAGAAGAGTATTTGTATTTGTCTTTAAACATGTCTGGAGGGGATTTTTAAACTTGTCAGTAGTGATACCTTACAGCTACAGCAGGTGGTGCAACAACACAAAGACACATCAATACAGTGTCTGTCAAAACTAGAGACAGTCCTCACCAGAAAAGAAATCAGATCTTATGTGTTTCTGACTAGCAACCTCTTGTGGCCATCTGACTGAGAAACAGATGTAGAGTGAGCGTCGTGTTATTATAGAGCTGCAAAACCTCTTAGGGTGGAGATTGAGGTTGACGGGTTGGGATGACTTTGACACTGTATCCCGTCTGCTACCAAGTAGTTTTTATGCCTAAACCTACCCAAACCTTAATTCTATCCTCCCAGTAAAAGAAACAATTTAGGCCATTTCAGCAAAAGCTCCAAAACACACATGAGATTACATCCAAGTAACATAGCTCTCTAGGCATAGTAGTTATGACTCTTGTCCACCTGGAGCAGAAAGATAATAAAGTGATGTTATTCTACAATAAATAATGGGCTGGATGTACAGTATGGATCACCAAAATGTGAGATGTCATCACTGGAGGCCACTGAGGCCTTCCCTTCACCAAACATTGGTCAACATTAGTTTATTTTAACTGTGACCACAATTATACCTCCACCTCAACCAAGTCTTTATTACTGTAACAATGATGACGAAGGTCCTCTTGACCTAATAAAAGAGTAAAATGAACTCAAAGTTGATGTGGAAATGATTTATTGATCTTAAAGAGCTGCACACAATTCATATGACCAGATATAACATCTGAGATGTATCTAACAGTGAACAGCTGAGTGGGAACAGAATGTATTTAAAAAAAATACAATACAGATACATATACATATAAAATACATACTGCTAAATACAGTCTTCTTTTGTCCATTGGTCCTATCCAAACAACATTGATGGTCAATGGTTTATGGGCCATCCTCATCAACCCCCACATACTTTGTAATTACAACAAATCTTGCAAGTTAATTGGATGTTACAGTATGACAAATGTCTAATGTCTAATGAAATATTGGTATATATATATATATATAAGATATGTTTGTACTTCGAAAAGGAATCCTATTGGTAAATAGCTCATCCAACACCAAGAAAACAGTTTATGGCACTGTAACAATGTTAGTGATATATATTAGATGATAGATTTATCAGGTATACAGCCAATGATGCATAAAGAAAGCACTATTGTAATCACAGGAACATTTAAATGAACATTTATTTTATCCAATCCATAAATAAGCCCATAACACCCAACTAAATGCCAAACACAAGCTAGTTAAAATAAGAAGATTAAAAAAGTCCTACAAATATTACCACAGCACACAGTGATCAGCAATAAGGTGACCTCTATTACTCTTTTTTTACAATTTTCTATTGGAACTTAACACATTTCATGCTCATCATTGGTTACATAGTTGAATACCAGAGGCTGCATATCTGAACAATTGTTAATATAACTACACAACAGTCAGAGCATCAGGTGAGGTGGTGCCACATTGCTCAAGCTGGCAGGGATAGTTACAGATAGCATACCTCATATTCAAAGTTTAATTAAATGAATTCCTGTAACATGGAAAGTAAAACAATGAAACACAATCACTTCAGACAAATATTCATAAAACATTTGTAAAGGAGACACAGTGAGTTTCTATGCTGCATTGACAGAAAACATGAACTTATAGCATTAGCTAACCTACATTGTGGCTTATTATTTTATTATACCTTAAGTTCATCTTCCACCTGCTGGTTCCACTCCTTCATTCATGTAGATGGAATCAAATTGTTGAAGTCTTTCTTTGCTGCTAACCTCATGTTTATTTATAATTGATCTCTCTTACATTTTGATTTCAGTCTGTTTTCCTTCAGATGAATTCCTGGTTGAGGACTCTTCTGACTTGTTCCTTAACCCATGCAGATATTCTCTCAATGCTCTTTATCTTCTTTGGAGTGTCAGCATCACCTGGATGTAGTATGGGGGAACAGCAAATTACAATTTAGTCCATTGATTTCATAGTAATATTTATGTGTGCTGTAAAAACCTTCGGAACTGGACACTCAAGCCACTGTGATGTAATGAAGCATGAGGCTACTCTTTTATTCTACATACAAATTTTTTCCCAAGTGAGTGAACACCTGTTAACACAATTGTTTACAACACTGCATCAGCAAACCCATACAAATGACAGGAAAAAAAAGTCAAAATGTCCACTCATTGTCAAGTATTTTTGTTATTAAGCACACTAGCTGCCTGACAAATATTTATTATATACAATTTGCTGATCCAATAGTATTTGTCAAATACTTTGGTTTATGATCAAATACCTGCAAAACTAATGATGTTCCAGTTAGCCTCAGCTGTACTTTGTATTAGTGTTAATCAGTTAATGTGAGCATGCTAACACTAAGATGGTGTTGTAACATACCTGCTGACAATTATGATAGCATCGTAACTGTGAGCATTTTAGCATGACATTAGCATTTAGCTCAAAGCACAACTGTGCCCAAGTATAACTTCACAGAGCTGCTAACATGGCTGTAGACTTATTTCTTTAAAAAAAAAATCATTTCTAACTTTCCATCTATTTTTTAAAATGTCTTGGCAGAAATTGACTTTAGTAATACAAAATAAATAGTAAAAAAAATAGTTCAGTGTGCAACCAGTAAAAATACTTACGACCAAATGCTTTCTTGTCAGTGAAGTATGTGTGAAAGACGTAATCCATCAGTCGTGCTTCCCTCCTGCCCCACTCTCTTTCAAACAGCTGCTTCCATTCAGGTTTGAATGCGTCGTTTTCACAAATGATTGACACAATATCTGCATAAAAGCAAGAAAAACAGCAAAAACTTTATTCAAAGAAGACAACCAAAGATAGTGATACACAGCATTGCATTCCAAAAAAAAGGGAGAAATTAATTGCTCAGTTAATTTTTTTTCTGTATTTCTATACAGATACAAGTATGAGAATTCAAATATTACTTTTGAGGTGAATGATATTCTACTTGAATCCTGTTGACTTTAAATATGAATAAATGAACAAAATCATTCACAAACATGTTTTAAAAGACACTTTCCCCCATAGGTTCATTTTGACCATCTTAGAAATTAAGTCATGTTGTTGCATTTGGAAAACTTATTTCTAACTATAGCAATATCTGTGTTGCCTCAGTCATTAAGTCACCTAGAAATCCCTAAATCTCTTCTTTTTAAATATCCAGCAATGAATTGTATTTGTATAGGCGAAATGCATTTACGTGACCCCACTGATGTCTGTTTGGTTAGAATGGTAAAAGCTGTGGAAATCTAAAAATGCAAATGTTAGATAAATGCAGATAAACTTTTATCATTCTAAAGCAAATCGTAAAGAAGAAATCAAGAAAATCCTTCTGAAGGTACAACCTGCTGCTAGATAAGAAGAAGGAGGTAAGACTGATCATGCTCTAAATCAGATGTTTTTAAAGTTGGAGGCGGGCCTCCACAGGAGTGCCCCAAACTGTTTCAGGGGAGGCCCAGTGAATGGAGGTGTTACGTTTCTTAATTACTCCCTGTTGAAAGTAATTACACCAATAGTTACGTTACTTTTGCGTTACTCCTTAGCAACGCCGGTGAAAAAAAAATCAACAAATAAAATAATATGGGTATGTACCATCATAACACCATTTTGTACAAATAATAACTGCCTCAAAATAATATATAGACAACCTGTTTCTCCTTGGGGTCAGCACAAGACTGGCCAGGCTGAAGAGACTCTACACGGGCACACTTGGCGTTTCAATCCTGACATAACATCGGTCCAGATAGCTCAAAAAAAGCTTTCCTGTCTAATGACAGCTGTCCGTTCACTATTATCATTACTTTACTTTACTTTACTGTTTGTTTCTGACAGATGAAGAGAAAACGAGCAACGCCCAAGCTTTGGAAGCTTGGTTGGGGTCTGCATACACTCAGCTTGAGCATCACTCTGGGTCCTGCAATATTATGTTATTAGCTTTGTGTTAGCATGAGAGGTCAGGCAGTTGTACCCCAAGCGTTATTTATACATAATTTATACATAATAATTGAAGAACTGATAACGAGAGTAAAGTCATATTTCTTTGTTTAGTAACTGTAATGTGATTACTGACTGTCTTGGTTGTTTTATGAAAGTCAACAAAAACAGTGAGTTACATCATTGATGTTTTTAATAATGTTTAAAAGATATTACTTACCAAAGGGTCCACATTCTTTATGGAAATATATTTGCAAGGCAATCTCCATCACCTCCTCTAAGCTCTTTCCACGCAGTTCTTCTTGCAAAAGTTTCTCCAGCTCTTTTCTCTTAAAGTCTAGATTCAAATCAGATTAGTTTTACATTATTAACAGTCTAAAGACACTGATGTATATTAACATATGACATCACAGCAGTTTGGACCTATAAAAGGAAATATACAGTAGTTATTTGTTTTCTTGCTGAGAGTTCGAAGAGATGATCAATACCCTCTTGTATTTGTCTGTTTACTTGTTAGTATGATGGCTCTGTACATGAGAGGAAAACATCTGTTAGCTTGCCATAAAAAATGGAAGCAAGGGGAAACAACTAACCTGGGTGTCTCCACAACTAAATACAATGAAATATGCAGCACCTTCTAACCTCACTAATCAATATTTCTTAATAATAATACATTGTTTGTTGAATGTATACAAAAGTAATTATATTTTAATTCGTACAGAAAATATAAAAAAGACATGGAAAAGTGTTTCTGAATGTGACTGAAATAAATCATTTTTGTTTAATATTAAGATGACTGACTGGTATTTTGGTGATGCTGCGGATGAGCATCAGTTCCATTCTTGGGCTTTTTGTCAACATATTTTTATTGGCTTTTTTTTTCTCCAAATATTAACGACCATGCAACAAAACAAGACAGCAGCAAAGAAAAGCAATAATAACATAATATAATGAAAATAAACTTTTAAAAAAAGGGGGAAAAAACAAACAAATACAAAAACCAAACAGGCAGTTGCACTAAATAGAATTATTATCAATTAAGGGTGGGCTAAGAAAAAAAACAAACAAACCCAACAACATCGAAATAAAACAGGAGAAAATAAATAAATGTTACTAACTTCATATAAACTTATATTCAGATTGTAAAAGCTGGTGTGTGTGGACCCAGTTGCAAGAAGGGAAAGCGAGGCAGAGGTACAAATCCAGCAGGGCAAGTTCTTTAATCCGAGTGGAGGCAGGTGGTCATACACAAAAAGGGCTAGCAGAAATCAGGCAACCAAAACAGGCAAGGAGCAGGCAGAAATCCAAGGTCAAAAAACAAAACAATCGTTACACAGAGAACAAACAGGAATAACGAGAGCGCGCAAGTACACTAGGTAACAAAGACAATCTGGCAAGGAAGACATGGTGGGGCACGGTTATATACACAGGGAGGCAAGACACAGGTGAAACAAATAAGTAATCAACTAAGGCGGGAAAAAGAACAAAGAGGGAAAGTAAAACTGACAACACAGGGGAAGACTAGACTTTCAAATAAAACAGGAAGTGTACATAAAATACAGTCTGACACAGATAGGTGTGGGAGTCAGGAGCTTAGCTCAAGCGTAGTCTATAAATGGTTGCCAGAGTTTCACAAGTGTGGCTGAGGAGCCATCCACTGTGAATCTCAATTTCTCGAGTTTGAGATATTGCATCACCTCCTGCATCCACCGAGTCCAGCTCCGGGGTTGAGGAGATTTCCTCTGGAGAAGGATCAATCGTCATGCTAACAGAGTGACAAACTTTGTAATTTTAAGTTTAGTTCTGGATAGGTTATTATTGTTTTCACCTATCAATTCAAACATAGCTATTAGAGGGTCTGGCTTAATTGTCAATTTGAACATTTCTGATAGAGTTTTGAATATCAGTTCCAGTAAATGGACAGATTTGGACAGTGCCAGAATGGGTGTGCCAGAGAAACAGGTGAGAGTTTGCACATTCTTGGGTTTTAACTTGGCCAGGGGTTTTAAGTGACTGGGTTAGATCTGGTTACTCAAAGCTGTGTGTGTGTGTGTGTGTGTGTGTGTGTGTGTGTGTGTGTGTGTGTGTGTGTGTGTGTGTGTGCGCGTGTGCGTGTGCGTGTGCGTGTGCGTGTGCGTGCGTGCGTGCGTGCGTGCGTGTGTGTGTGTGTGTGTGTCGCATTAAAACATGCACTTACTGATAGGCTGGTTCCATGCTATCATCATCACATATTTGGGCCTGCATCGGTCATTTTAGCTAAGAATACAGATTGTCTGTTTTGATTTACCATTTTAAATAAATGTTTCTGGATATCAATACTGTCTGTTTAATGATGCACAAAAATGTTTTTTTGCCAACCTCTGTTCTGAAAAGAACCCCAAAATCCTTCAACCATAACTAGTTATTGATATGGTAATTTGGTTATAGGTACTACATTAATTAATTATTCATCCAAATTGATAGCTCAGTACATATAATGAGACTGAATCCAATGACTCTCGTTTCCCACGTTGGTGCCCGGCTATTATTAATTCTTATTAATCATTACTATTGATTTTAATAATCATTTAATAATAGTTAATTATTAGTAATAGCCAAATGTGTAACCAAGGCCCAACAATAATATTCAAGAGAGTAAAGTAATAACTGCAATTACATCTTTGAATTAAACATATAAAACATATACTTACCAATAAAAACCCACTTCATGCTATCATCATCACGTGTACGGACCTCCATCGGTCTTTCATCAAATCTTGCAGCAACTTCCTCAATCTCCCACGACCTCCAGCACCAGATTCTGTGGAGGTGTTCTACCATCTTCTTCAGATCTTCGTCAACTGGTTCCTCACTAGCTGCTGCTTCTGTGTGCTCCTCAGTTACTGCTGTCTGCTGTGTCTCCTCCTTTGGAGTGCTCTGACCTCTGGACAACATTTCTTTGACCATTTCTAGCAGCTTTTCAACCTGAGTTTCAATCTCACTCTGCTTTGTTGTCTCATCATTGAAGACAAAATACCTGTTCCTACATTTCTCCACAAGCCAGATGAGAGCATCCCCTTCACTCTCAATGTGCTGCTCAATGCGGTAGTCTCTGAGCCAATGACCTCTGGTGAAGACCAGTATAGTGTTTTGCCAGACTGCCTCACCTAAAGGTCTCATATTGTCCTCTATAATTTTCCTCTGTTCATTGGTAAATGAAGTGTTAGCAGGGATCATTAGGAGGAAGGCTTGGCTGGAGGAATCTTGGTTCTGAGGGCTTTCCATGGTAGATGTGTGAGTTGTGGCTCTGTGCTGATCTAATGCCTTCATGATTTCAGATTTGACAGAACTTGGTACTAAATTGGCAGAGAAGAATTTCCACCATCCAGGAGTATCCACAACAGTCACCTTCAGTTGTTGTTTACTCATGACTCTGGTTTGTTTCATACATTCTTCTGTTCTTCCATCCGTTTCAGGGACGCCCAAGATGGCACAGCCTACACTGGTTTTGTCTCCAAAAACCCAGCCCAGCAAGATGATGGTGATTTCTGATAAGGATGTTTCTGAAAAAAAGATTATCTAAGTCAGAGACTCTTACATCAAGGAGGTTAAATTCAGATGGTTACACAGATTTGCAGGCTCTGCTACTTAAATAATGTCCTTGTAATTAATATGAAGAATAATTTGTGTAGTATCCAATGACTGAAAGATGTTGTTTTCTATCAGCTCTCAAGGGCAAAATTCAGTAGTTTCAGTAGAGATTTTTTTGGGAACTTTTCCTTATTCCAAATGAGGGTCTAAGAACAGAGGATGTTGTATTGCTTGTTGGTCAGTGGTTACATTCAAGGTGAAACTGGGAAGGATATACAAGTTCTATATCATATATACAGTTATAATAAATAAATACATATATAATAAGCAGTATTAAAAAATATGAAGTCAGTATGTTGTACAAGTAAATGTCAGAAATTTAAAAAAGCTTTTACTAACCTTCCTTGTTCTCCTGTGTTTTCTTCTCCTTGATTATTTTTTGTCTTCTGATTTCTGCTCTCTTTTTCACTTCTTCTCTCCTTTTGTGAATTTTCTGCAGTTCTTTCTCTTCAATTTCAAAATGTTGTGAATTCTTCACCAGTGTCTGAACTTGGTCCAGAAGCCTTTGACTTAGAGATTCGTCGGTGTTGTCAATTACGTATCTTCCCCCACATCTCTTCAGGAGTTGTGCCAAGCCGTCTCCTTCACCAGCAATGTACTCTTCAATGTTTGTACTGCCCAGCCATTCCACACAGGTAAAGAGTACAACAGTGTGGCTCCACACATTTTTTCCATAAAGCTCTAAGTGGGCCTCTGCTGCTTTAGCGCAGGCATGTGTGAATGGTAAGTCAGCCTCAACTAGCAGAATAAAAGCATGGGGTCCTGGTTTGCAGTGAGTGACACTGAGTACAAGTTCCTCCTTCACAAGTTCTGCTGTATCACACAGTGAGTAACCCCTCAGCCACACAGGAGCTTTCACCAGCTGGATTAATTTCCCATTCACCTGCCCCATATGAGTCACACTGTGAGCAGTTCTTGCTCCCCATTCCAACTCTTCTCCTAAGATTCTGTTTGCAACCGACTCAGCTCCATACCTCTGTGATCCAATGAGAACGAATCTCAGATCTGGGGTTTTATCTGTGAAGAGGCAGAGTACAATTACAGCCACAGAATAATCAGAAATTCTTTGACTCAGCCATCATGCATATTATGTATTGTACTCACCACAGGACATTTTGTATTCTGCTGTTCCTTTGCACTGTTGTCTTGTTCAGTATATGTTGTGTTGTGACAATGAACCAGGAAATGTTTCTTATGATCAGACCGATGTCTACGTGCAAAGGACAACCAGTTTTCTTATGGCATGCATGTCAAAACAATCAACAATACACTCTCAATTGTTCATTTTATTCAAACATTCAGGCAGTCTTGTGGTCAGTTTCACTGTGTTTTCCACTGTGATGTTTATTTTTCTACCAATGTTTCTGTATTTGTAATTGTAGCCGCCACAGTTTGATTTTTTCATATTAGGGGAAAGAGCTTTAGGCTTCTGTTTGGATTATGCCAAAGAGATTATTTCACATCATTGTATGTAATGATAGCTGGAGAATGGAGAGGATTTTTGCTGAAACGTTGATATATTTAAGGATCACTCCACTAATTTTAACCTCTAATACTTGTCATCAGGAATACTGCTCGGCCAGTAAGCTGTAGTTGTATCATGTGGCCTTGCATTGGGCCTTGAGACTGGAAATTTGCAAAGAAGAAATTAAAGCAACACTAAGGGCCTGATTTACTAAAATCCCAAACAGTTGGTACTAAATTGCGTGCACAGTGAAATAGATTGCCCATTTCGTTTGCGTGCGTTTTGCGGGTGATCTACTAAGAATAATTACGTAAATGAAAACAGGTGCAACAGAGTGGAGTCAGCAGTATTTAAATGAGGGTTTTGCGTGTCTTTATGGAGAGTTTGGACGAGCAGAAAGCTGCAAGCGTAAAATGAAATGTGATCAGGTTCTAGTGGAAGAGGTTAACTAATATATTGAGTTATAACAAAAACAAATATGACCAGAGAAATCGACATATGGGAGAGTATTTGTGACAGAGTCAATGCTGTTAGTAAAACCAAAAATAAAATAAAATAAAAACTCTGTCCTGTGTGTATTCTGTCATTGTGCCTCTGTTTCCTCCTCTCTACAGTAACAGAAGTCATCTGTGTGCAGTGAGCAGCTGGTTAATACCTGTCCTTCAAAGGTATTATTTATAGATGCAGTTAACGTCAGAAATAATACCTTCAGGTTTGGTAAATCACAATGCACGTGCTAAATAACATATTTGCATTTTCTCCTCCCTGTATTTTGCACACTGGGGTTGAAACGCCTCAGTGTGTACTAACTTAAACAGTTGAAAGACGCAAACCTCAGTGCGCTGCATTAGTACATCAGCTTTCACATTTTTTGCGGTGATGTCAAGTTTGCACACGTTTTTACACACATAGACCTTTAGTAAATCAGGCCCTAAGAGTCTACAGCCGTGCCAGTGACTGCAAGGCTGCACTGAAGTCATGCAAATGTCACACATACAATGCTGGTATGGCATGTTGTTTAAAGTGGTTGCTTGTTATTTAAGGTAGTCTAAATGTTTGACCTGATGATGGTGTTTGGGAAAATGGTAAACCGATGACATCATCAGGGTCATCAGGAGTTTCCAAAATTCCTCCAGAATCACAGCAGCTGGCTGCCTGCAGTACAACATGTGTGTTTGTTTCACTGCACTAAAGTAGAATACAAGTACAATACATGCTAAAAGTGGCAATTATTATACTTATTTATTGCATTCAAGCATTATTACTATACACTACAAGCATAATTTTAAGACGTATCTAATTTCACTTATGTTTATGCAAACAATCAAACTTGCCCAAAAAGCTTCATACATCTTTCTAACTTGTTAGGACAAGTAACTGATTGTACATGACTGAACAAATGATGTGATCCAGCAGGTAACAGCAAGTTTGTTAGCTGTACCTACACTACCATCTAGTGTTGAATATATGGTACTGCACTTAGTGCTGGAATTCTATTGAATACATTCTATTAAATAGAGAGACAGAAAGGAACAGCTTGCAAAAAGAAAAGACATTTATCACACTGTCAGTTTATTATTTGTTTCAGACAAGAATAGATGTGTATCAGTGTGTTTTATTATTTATAGCACATATGTTGGGAACAAGAAACATCTGATAAAAAAACATCACTAGTATGTAAAAAATGAGAAGGGCTGATGGTAAATAAATACTCACAACATTCCTGAAACCAGTTTCTATTATGCAACACAAGCATCCGCGCGTGAAGGAGCGAGAGACAGAATCTGTTCTCTACATTCACGCACCTTATCATCCTGGCTCTCCGGCTATGCACCTGCAACCTCCCTTTACACTCCTCCTCCTGCTGTCCTCCTCCCCGGTGGTCAGACAGCGGTAGTGCACACAGAGAAGCGGGAGTGCGGGAGTGCGGAAGGCGACCGGCATGCACTTGGAGAGAGTCCGTCCATGTCCGTGTTAGTATCCTACATATTAAACGATATCATTTTCCCTAATGTATCCACACATACAGTTTTTTAAAACTATGAACTGTCAGAAAATAGTGAAAAATGTCCAACACACATTTCCAGAGCAGAAGGAGACATTTTGGCATGACTTGTTTTGTCCAACCTAATAGTCCAAAGTCCTAAGATATTCTATTCATGATCCACATTAAGAAACACAGCAGGTCTCAGCTAGTCAAGAAACAGTTATTCATTTTAGGGCAAACATCACCAGTTTGAGACAGGTTAACTCAGTGGGGCTAGACTGTGGGAGTCCTGAGGCCACAGGTGCAGCGATGGGCACGCCTGAACATTTGGTGAAAGGGTGGGTGATGATGGAAAGTCCAGAGTCTATACAGCACCACCACCACTATCATCACAGCCCTGGGATGGAGTATTGCATGGGGAGGTATAGCAGTGTTTCTCCTGGCAGGGAGCGGGGTCAGAGGATTGTACTTTCAAAGAAAGTACAATACAGATACATATAAAATACACACTGCTAAATACAGTCTTCTTTTGTCCATTTGTCCTATCCAAACAACATTGATGGTCAATGGTTTATGGGCCATCCTCATCAACCCCCACATACTATGTAATTACAGCAATCTTGCAAGTTAATTGGATGTTACAGTATGACAAATGTCTAATGTCTAATGAAATATTGGTCAAAATCTGTGTGAATTGTAGTGCTAAAACATAAAAGGAAGAAAAATCATATGCAAGCAGCTATACCTGGATTGATTGCTTTGTAGACATGATAGCTGCAGTCATGTTATGAGAAAAAAAGTTACAATTGTTTTCATTTTTCTTAATAAAGCCCGTTTTGACAGGATTCCTGTCATCCACTTCCTACATCCATTGGAATGAATAATTTCTGGTCCCTTCCACTAAAACAACAATGGATTAAGTTCTGGGTTCTGTACTGGATAGTGTGATGATAATAGCATTCATGTATTAGTTAATTCTTTGGTAAAATATTTATATGAACAAAATCAGTTATTACATAAAAGTAAACACAAGTTGATAATATCTTGTTAATGTATATATAAGCTATGTTTGTACTTCAAAAAGAATCCTAATGGCAGAAAGCTCATCTCACACCAAGAAAACAGTTTATAGCACTGTAACAGTGTCAGTGTTATATATTAGATGATAGATTTATCAGGTATACAGCCAATGATGCATAAAGAAAGCACTATTGTACTCACATGAACATTTAAATGAACATTTATTTTATCCATGAATAATCCCATAACACCCAACTACATGTCAACCACAAGCTAGTTAAAATAAGAAGATTAAAAAACTCCTACAAATATTACCACAGCACACAGTGATCAGCAATAAGGTGACCTCTATTCCTCTTTTTTTACAATTTTCTATTGGAACTTAACATATTTCAAGCGTATCACTGGTTACATAGTTGAATACCAGAGGCTGCATATCTGATAAATTGTTAATATAACTACACAACAGTCAGAACATCAGGTGAGGTGGTGCCACATTGCTGAAGCTGACAGGGATAGTTACAGATAGCATACCTCATATTCAAAGTTTGATTAAATGAATTCCTATAACATGGAAAGTAAAACAATAAAGCACAATCACTTCAGAAAAATATTCATAAAACATTTGTAAAGGAGACAGTGTGTTTTTCTCTGCTGCATTGACAAAAAACATTCACTTATAGCATTAGCTAACCTACATTGTGGCTTATTATTTTATTACACCCTAAGTTCATCTTCCACCTGCTGGTTCCACTCCTTCATTCATGTAGATGGAATCAAATTGTTGAAGTCTTTCTTTGCAGCTAACCTCATGTTTATTTACAATTGATCTCTCTTACATTTTGATTTCAGTCTGTTTTCCTTCAGATGAATTCCTGGTTGATTTCTTTGAGGACTCTTTTGATTTTTTCCTTAACCCATGCAGACGTTCTCTCAATGGTATTTTTCTCCTTGAGAGTGTCAGTATTACCTGGATGTAAACAGTAAATTACAATTTAGTCCATTGTAATGTTCATAGTAATATTCAGTGGCATGCACAGACATTTTGGGGGGCAGGTGCTCAGTGAAAAATAAGGACACTTTGTGCGGCATGTGGAACTGCCGGCTGCCTTATTATAGCAGTGTGAGACACAAAAAACATTACAGGCACATGTTGAATAATTATTCAATTATAAATATGACATATTTATTTATGTCAATATGTTAATATCAATTGGACTATAGCACTGATCAGTCAATCACTGTTGTCTTATTTCTCTGGAATACACACATGGAGAGGTTTTTAGCAAGTTAGGCAGCTACAATGATAGATCAGTGTACTGGTTGCAAAATAAGAAACATATGTTTTTTCCTGTCAGAACAAAATAAGTGTACAAAGTGTCATTTTGAAGTGAGGAGTGAAGAGTGAGCATTTCCATTCTCTAAAGCAGCATCCTCCTCGGTGGTCATCACGTCATATCTATTATTGATTTGGGCTAGCATCGCTATAGCTTGGTAACTGAGGCTTAGGTTAGGGGGCAAACAATACACCCGACTCGATTCATTTATGTGTTACCTGGCTGGTGGGGCAGCGGAGGAGGTGTGTGTGGGCTGCAGCTGTGCACTGCTGCTGCAACGCGCCTCCGTTTGTGTCCGCTCTGCACGTTCACGTTGACAAAGGAAGAGAGGTCTGTGCGGAGGAGGAGGAGGGAGGGGGGGCATTATTATCACACGCTTTTAATCGTCGAGCATCTATAGATTATACTGTCAACATAGGCCACATACAGTACACTGTTAAAAAAAAAAAAAAAAGAACTTTCAAAAGGGCACTTGCTTGGTCCAGAGGGCAAAGGGCAGGTGCTATAGCACCACCTAGTGTCTATCTGTGCACGCCACTGGTAATATTTATGTGTACTGTAAAAACCTGTGGAATGGTACACTCAAGTCACTGTGATGTAATGAAGCATGAGGCTACTCTTTTCCATACACATATTTTTTTTCAAGTAAATGAAAACACTTGTTTACAACATAGCTTCATAACTTCAGCAAATCTGTCACAATCTCACCTACTATGTCCTGTATGGAAGCTCATACATACAACAGGAAAACAAATTTTTATCAAAATTTCCACTCATTGTCAAGTATTTTTATTATTAAGTATGCTAGTTGCATGACTAGGGATGGCAATGTCTGTTGGTCCCCCACTTTTTAGCATGACATTAGCATTTAGCCCAAAGCACAACTGTGCCCATAACCGTACAGAGCTGCTAACATGGCTGTACACTCATTTTGTTGTTCTTTTAATCATTTCTAATTTCCAATTTATTTTATAAGATCTCCTGGCAGAAATGGGCTACAGTAACAACTTGACTTTAACAGTGAAACAAATAGTTTGGTGTGCAACCAGTAAAAATACTTACGACCCAAAGCTTCCTTCTTAGTGAAGTTTCTGCGGAAAACATAATCCATCAGTCGTGATTCTCTCCTGCTCCACTCTCTTTCAAACAGCTGCTTCCATTCTGGTTTAAATGCGTCGTTTTCACAAATGATTGACACGATATCTGCATAAATCAAACAACAACAAAAAAAGTTTTACTGTATTAAAATAAGTTACCCAAAGATAATGATACACAACATCACATTCCAAAAAAGAGAGAAAATGAATCTGCCAGTGAAATGTTTTTTTGAAGTGTATTTTTATACAGATTTATTATGGGCTTTTTTGCCTTTATTCATATAGTAACTGGCAGAGAGGCTGCCAGGAAACAGGGAGAGAGAGGGGGATGACCTGCAGGATAGGTCCCTGGACGGATTTGAACCAGGGATGCTGCAATTATGTGGCATAATAATAATAATAATAATAATAATAATAATAATAATAATAATAATAATAATAATAATAATAATAATAATAATAATAAATATTGATAATAATAATAATAATAATCGCTCCAACCACTCGACCACCAGGACGTTCCTCAAATATTAATTTTGAGGTGAATGATATTCTACGTGAATCCTAGTGACTTGAAATATGAATTAATGAACACAATCATTCACAAAAATGTTCATGGACCTGCTTACCCATGGTTTTAAAAGACACTTTCCCCCATAGCTTCATTTTCACCAGTTCTAGAAATGAAGTTGTGTTGTTGCATTTGGAAAATACATTTTTACCTGTCTGTGCTACCTCAGTCATTCAGTCACCTAGCAATCCCTAAGTAAACCGTATGCAGAAATCCCCCAAAAATATCTTGTATCCAGCATGGAATTGCATCTGCATGGCTCAATGCATTTATGTGATCCCCCTGATGTCTGCCTTCTGGTAAAACATCTTAGGTTTAATCTTCAATTTAAATGTTTGTGTTTCAGCCAGATAAAACTTTTATCATTCTGGGCTGATAGTTTACAACAGATTAAAACAACCTGCTGCTGCATAAGAAGAAGGAGGTAAGACTGATCATGCTCTAAATCAGATGTTTTTAAAGTTGGAGGCGGGCCTCCACAGGGGTGCCCCAAACTGTTTCAGGGGAGGCCCAGTGAATGGAGGTGAAAAAATATTACATTAGTAATCACATGAATTATTTAAAGAGGATCACATACAATAGCTCATAGGTGTGTGATTTGGTTAAAGAGATAGTTCAGACATACAGTAGTTTTCGGGAAATGTTTTCCTACTTTCCCAGGGTCCGAAAAAATGCCTTCAGACAGAAATTTTTATGTACTTGGTGGGGATGTGGGGGGACTTTCATGGAAAAAACATTTGTTCTGTAAATGGCAACAGTGTATAGTTAAACTTAAAAATGAATAATGTGTGATGGCAGCATTGTGTCTTGGTTGTTTTATGAATGTCAACAAAACAGTGAGTTACATCATTGATGTTTTTAATAATAATTAAAAGATATTACTTACCAAAGGCTCCACATTCTTTATGGAAGTATATTTCCAAGACAATCTCCATCACCTCCTCTAAGCTCTTTCCACACAGTTCCTCTAACAAAAGTTTCTCCAGCTGTTTTCTCTTGAATTCTAGATTCAAATACGATTCGTTTTCTATTAGAAATAGTCTAAAAGACACTGATGTATATTAACACATGAGATCAGAGGAGGTTGAACCTATAAAAGGAACAGTTTGATTTATACTATATTTTTACTATATTTTAGGAAATAAAAAAATAGTTATTTGTTTTCTTGCTGAGAGTCAGAAGAGATGATCAGTATCCTCTTGCATCTGTCTGTTTACATGTTAGTAGGATCAATTCATTGTTGGTTTGGCTCTGTACATGAGATTTGTTTACAATAAAGAATGGGATCAATTTATCTTAATTATTAGTAATAGCCAAATGTGTAACCAAGGCCCAACAATAATATTCAAGAGAATAAAGTAATAACTGCAATTACATCTTTGAATTAAACATATAAAACATATACTTACCAATAAGACGCTTCATGCTATCATCATCACATGTACGGACCTCCATCGGTCTTTCATCAAATCTTGCGGCAACTTCCTCAATCTCCCATGACCTCCAGCACCAGATTCTGTGGAGGTGTTCTACCATCTTCTTCAGATCCTCATCAACTGGTTCCTCACTAGCTGCTGCTTCTGTGTGCTCCTCAGTTACTGCTGTCTGTTGTGTCTCCTCCTTTGGAGTGCTCTGACGTCTGGACAACATTTCTTTGACCATTTCTAGCAGCCTTTCAACCTGAGTTTCAATAACACTCTTACACTGCTCTGTTGTGTCATTATTGAAAACAATGTACCTGTTCCCACATTTCTCTACAAGCCAGATGAGAGCGTCCCCTTCACTCTCAATGTGCTGCTCAATGCGGTAGTCTCTGAGCCAATGACCTCTGGTGAAGACCAGGATAGTGTTTTGCCAGACTGCCTCACCTAAAGGTCTCATATTGTCCTCTATAATCTTCCTCTGTTCATTGGTAAATGAAGTGTCAGCAGGGATCATTAGGAGGAAGGCTTGGCTGGAGGAATCTTGGTTCTGAGGGCTTTCCATGGTAGATGTGTGAGTTGTGGCTCTGTGCTGATCTAATGCCTTCATGATCTCAGATTTGACAGAACTTGGTACTAAACTGGCAGAGAAGAATTTCCACCATCCAGGAGTATCCACAACAGTCACCTTCAGTTGTTGTTTACCTATGACTGTGGTTTGTGTTCCACATTCTTCTGTTCTCCCATCGCTTTTTGGGATGCCCAAGATGGAACTGCCTACACTGGTTTTGTCTCCAAAAACCCAGCCCAGCAAGACGATGGTGATTTCTGATAAGGATGTTTCTGAAAAAAAAGATTATCTAAGTCAGAGACTCTTACATCAAGGAAGTTAAATTCAGATGGTTACACAGATTTGCAGGCTCTGCTACTTAAATAATGTCCTTGTAATTAATATGAAGAATAATTTGTGTAGTATCCAATGACTGAAAGATGTTGTTTTCTATCAGCTCTCAAGGGTTAAATTCAATAGTTTCAGTAGAGATTTTTTCGATTTTTTTCTTATTCCAAATGAGGGTCTAAGAACAGAGGATGTTGTATTGCTTGTTGGTCAGTGGTTACATTCAAAGTTAAACTGGGAAGGATATAAAAGTTCTATATCATATATATATTTATACAGTTTAAAAATACTAAGCAGTATTAAACATTATGATGTCAGTATGTTGTACAAGTAAATGTCAGAAATATAAAAAAAACTTTTACCAACCTGCTTCGTTCTCCTGTGTTTTCTTCTCCTTGATTCTTTTTTGTCTTCTGATTTCTGCTCTCTTTTTCACTTCTTCTCTCCTTTCGTGAATTTTCTGCAGTACTTTCTCTTTAATTTCCAAATGTTTACCTTCATTCTTCTTCACCAGTGTCTGAACTTGGTCCAGAAGCCTTTGACTTAGAGATTCCTCGGTGTTGTCAATTACGTATCTTCCCCCACATCTCTCCAGGAGTTGTGCCAAGCCGTCTCCTTCACCAGCAATGTACTCTTCAATGTTTGTACTGCCCAGCCAGTCCACGCAGGTAAAGAGTACAACAGTGTGGCTCCACACATTTTTTCCATAAAGCTCTAAGTGGGCCTCTGCTGCTTTAGCACAGGAAACTGTGAATGGTAAGTCAGCCTCAACTAGCAGAATAAAAGCATGGGGTCCTGGTTTGCAGTGAGTGACACTGAGGACAAGTTCTTCCTTCACAAGTTCTGCTGTATCACACAGTGTGTAACTCCTCAGCCACACAGGAGCTTTCACCAGCTGAATTAACTTCCCATTCACCTGCCCCATATGTGTTACAGTGTGAACAGTTCTTTCTCCCCATTCAAACTCTTCTCCTCCTAAGATTCTGCTTCCAACAGACTCAGCTCCATACCACTGTGATCCAACGAGAACAAGTCTCAGATCTGGGGTTTTATCTGTGAAGAGGCAGAGTACAATTACAGTCACACTTGTAGATACCACAGAATAATCAGAAATATAGCCAACATGCATATTATAGGTTGTACTCACTACAAGACATTTCTTATGTGCTGTTCCTTTGCACTGCTGTTGTGTTGTGACAATGAATCAGGAAATGTTTCTTAAGATCAGACCGATGTCTAGGTGCAGAGGACAACTGGTTTTCTTATGGCATGCATGTCAAAACAACCCTGTGAGGCTCATTTTTCTGAAGTGTCTATAGTTTTAATTGCTGCTTGATTTATTCATTTTTTTCACATTAGGAAAAAGAGCTTTACAAATAGGCCCTAAAGTATGACATTTTATTTGTTGGCACTTGTTCTTGAATTGGGCCACAGTGAGTACAGACACAATACACACCTGAATGAGCTACAGACTCTGTCAAACATTTCATTTGAATTTCATTGTGCACTGTAATTATTGCATGTGGCAGGGAAAATAGTTCAGTAAATATATGCATATAAATATATAAGTCAAAGCTCCAAACCCTTTGTCCATGCATGAACTATACAGAAAGAAGCAAGTATCGGGTAATCAGTAATATTTTTGGGAAATGATTTGTACATATCATTTGGTAAAATTATATGTACAGTTTTAAAAATATAATCAAAAATATAATTTGATCATGACCATGATGACAGTAAGAAAAGTCAATGTTCATTTGGATAGTGATGTATGACGTCAACTGTCAGATGATTTTCAGATAGGAATCGTTTGTTATGATCAGACTGATGTCTGATACATGTTAGGTACATTCTTTTTTTCATTTCACAGTGTTCAGCATGGTGAGGCATATTTTTCTACCAAGGTTTCTATATTAATGGTAGCTTCTTTCACATTTGAGTAAAGACCTTTGCCATTTGTGTTAAAAGTATGTTTTCAAGAACAAATGCAAAACATTTTATTTGTTGGAACTTGCTCTTGAAGTTTCTGTAATATTTTGAAATTTTAACATTTTTTAGATGGAGGCTGCAAATAAGCCCAGTTGGGTTTACTGCCACTCCCTGCACTGGGTATTATTTGTCGCTTTCTGTGTAAAGTATAACTAAACTAAACTAAACTAAACTAAACTAAACTAAACTAAACTAAACTAAGCTAATTGGGCCACTGTGAGTACATGCAACTTAGATTTCTGTTACAGTTCTGTCTCAAACAGTGTTCAGTACAAGCAAATTTCAATTGAATGTCATGGTACACTGTAATAATTGTAATTGGCAGGAAACATAGTTCAACAAATATATGGATATATAAAAAGGCAAAACATATGCAGATGTATAAAGTACAATATTTGTTTTATTTCAGTCTGACAGCTGCTACACGAGCTTAACTTTCTGCCATTGGTTTCAAAGTCCTTTGTCCATGCATGAACTATACAGAGAGAAGCAGGTATCAGGTTATTTGTAAAATATTTGGAAAGTAATGTGTGCATATTATTTGCTATAAGTGTTAAATGTCAAAGGTATCATTTGAAGTAAAATCGTAATAAAATAAAAAATGTCTTACGCCCAAGTTCTGTACTTAAATACTGTATTTGGATGCTATATTGGCTGCTGGTTTATAGTTCAGGCACAGGATCAGCCCACCACTTTGGTCCACACTGAATTATTTCAAATGTGATGCCAGTATTCATTTTCAGATATTCAGGATTCCAAGGGGATGCATCTGGATGACTATTATCTCTTTGTTTCTCAACAGAAAGTGTTGTCCTGCTCAGCTGTGGATAGTAACAAAAAGATGGAATTTGGCACTAAGAAGACTGTAACTGAAATATATTGACTTGAGTTTCATATTATTTTCAACTAAACTTTTAAATCCCTTTTTCGCACAGAATGAGGACTGAGGATTTTGTTCCCCATCACTTACATTGTAAGTGCATTATGGAGAGCTCCCTTAGTAGCCAATATGAACAGGAGGAATGATCGAAACAAGGAAAAACTATCAATGTCGATCTTTTTTTTGACATACTTGAACAATTGCGAAACCTTCCTTCAAGATGTTATCAGTGAGTTCAAGTAAGGAAAAAAAACATCCGAGCATATATGTTGGACTTATTAGTATTTCCTGCAATACATTTCACACAAGACCAATATGAACTCACAGAAGGAGGACAGTGGATTTACACCTCATCACTTATAAAGACATTACGAAGAGATCTCTTAATGGTCAGTATAAACAAGAAGAATGATTACAGCAAGCACGTTAATGTTCATTTGGCAGTGACACATTACAGTATGTTAACTCTGTGAGATGTTTTTCAGATAGGAAATGTTTGTTGTGATCAGACAGATTGATGTCTACATGCAAAGGGTGCAAGCATTTTTTACGAGATGCATGACATGTCAATGTGTTATGCAAGATATTTAACTACAAATTGCTCCCAATGGCCGTGCCAATGGTGTGTGAATGGTTACTTTCCCTTTGATGAACAGGTTGACACCCTGCGTGGTAGCCAGGGACATACTGGCCATCTGGCATACTGGGCATTTTCCCGGTGGGCCGACGTGCTATTTGGGCCGACAGTACCAACACTTTATAAAAACAATTATATTGGTCTGACCGGCCCATAAAACCAGTAGATCAGCGGCCCGATTGAGACTGGGCTGGCCCAATCACATTGTGAAACACTCTCGCTTTGGTCCTACCTGCGTATTGCACTCTGCAAAAAAAGTTATTTTTAAAATTATTTCCTTAAATCTTTAACTCACTCTTATTTTTGAACGCGCAATACAGCGTCTTGTCACCAGCCCCAGAAGCGGGAAACACAGGCAGCAGCCTACAGCTGGCGACAGGACAGAGGTTAAGATGAAAAGACACTACCCAAAGCTCATAACCATAGGTGAGGGTAGGAACGAAGATCGACTGATAAATTTACCAGTCTCTCTTCACCACGACGGATCTGTGCAGAGTCCGCATTACTGCAGACACCGCACTGATCCGCCTGTCGATCTCCCGTTCCCTCACCCGTGAACAAGATCCCGAGGTACTTGAACTCCTCCACTTGGGGCAGGATCTCATCCCCGACCCGGAGAGTGCACTATACCCTTTTCCGGCTGAGGACCATGGACTCGGATTTGGAGGTGCTGATTCTCATCCCGGCCGCTTCACACTCGGTGGCGAACCGATCCAGTGAGAGTTGGAGGTCACGGTCTGATGAAGCCAACAGGACCACATCATCTGCAAAAAGCAGCGACCCAATCCTGAGGTCACCAAACCGGAACCCCTCAATGCCCTGGCTGCGCCTAGAAATCCTGTCCATAAAAATTATGAACAGGATCGGTGACAAAGGGCAGCCTTGGCGGAGTCCAACCCCCACCGGAAACAAGTTTGACTTACTACCAGCTATGCGGACCAAGCTCTGACACCGGTCGTACAGGGAACGGACGGCCCGTATCAGGGGGTCCGATGCCCCATACTCCCGGAGAACCCCCCACAGGACCCCCCGAGGGACACGGTCGAATGCCTTTTCCAAGTCCACAAAGCACATGTGGACTGGTTGGGCAAACTCCCATGCACCCTCAAGGATCCCGCATAGGGTGTAGAGCTGGTCCACATTTCCACGACCCGGGCGAAAACCACATTGCTCCTCCTGAATCCGCCGCAGCTTGGCCTGCCGGTACCAGCCTGTTGCCTCCGGAGTCCCACAGGCCAAAAAGGCCCAATAGGACTCCTTCTTCAGCTTGACGGCATCCCTCACCGCCGGTGTCCACCAGCGGGTTCGGATATTGCCGCCACGACAGGCACCGACCACCTTGCGGCCACAAGACCAGTCGGCCGCCTTGACAATGGAGGCACGGAACATGGCCCACTCGGACTCAATGTCCCTCGCCTCCCCCGGTACATGGTCAAAGTTCTCCCGGAGGTGGGAGTTGAAGCTCTCTCTGACAGGAGACTCTGCCAGATGTTCCCAGCAGACCCTCACAATGCGTTTGGGCCTGCCAGGTCTGACCGGCATCCTCCCCCGCCATCGGAGCCAACTCACCACCAGGTAGTGATCAGTTGACAGCTCCGCCCCTCTCTTCGCCAGAGTGTCCAAGACATGCGGCCGCAAGTCCGACAGCACGACTACAAAATCAATCATCGAACTGCGGCCTAGGATGTCCTGGTGCCAAGTGCTTGAACATGGTGGTCGTTATGGACAATCCGTGACAAGCACAGAAGTCCAACAACAGGACACCGCTCGGGTTCAGGTATGGGGGGGGCGTTCCTCCCAATCACACTCTTCCAGGTCTCACTGTCGCTGCCGAAGTGGGCGTTGAAGTCCCCCAGCAGAATGATGGAATCCCCAGAGGGAGCACTCTCCAGCACCTCCTCCAAGTAGTCCAGAATGGGTGGATACTCTGAACTGCTGTTTGGGCCATAGGCACAAACAACAGTCAGGATCCGTCCCCCCACCCGAAGGCGGAGGGAGGCTACTCTTTCATGCACTGGGGTAAACTCCAACATACAGGCGCCAAGCCGAGGGGCAATAAGTATCGCCACCCCTGCCCGCCGCCTTTCACCAGCGGCAACTCCAGAGTGGACGAGAGTCCAACCCCTCTCGATAAGCCCTTGCTATGCGTCGAGTTGAGGCCGACTATATCTAGCCCGAACTTCTCAACCTTGCGCACCAGCTCAGGCTCCTGCCCCGCCAGAGAGGTGACATTCCACGTCCCTAGAGCTAGCTTCTGCAGCCGAGGATCGGACCGCCAAGGTCCCTGCCTTCGGCCGCTGCCCAGCTCACTTCGCACCCGACCACTTTGGCCCCTCCTGCGGGTGGTGGGTTCACTTGAAGGGGGTCCCATGTTTTCTCTTCGGGCTGTGCCCGGCCGGCCGGGCCCCATGGGTGCAGGCCTGGCCACCAGGCGCTCGCCATCGAGCCCCACCCCCAGGCCTGGCTCCAGGGGGGGGTGGGGTGACCCGCGTCCGGGCAAGGGAAACAAAGGACCATATGTTTCACTCATCATAAGGGGTGTTGTGAGCTACGCTTTGTCTGGTCCCTCTCCCCGGACCTGTTTGCCTTGGGTGACCCTACCAGGGGCATAAAGCCCCCGACAACTGAGCTCCTGGGGTCATTGGGACACGCAAACCCCTCCACCAAGATAAGGTAGTAGCTGTTTCTTCACATCACATTGCAGTAGATTCACTATAGTGAACCTACAATT
This sequence comes from Scomber scombrus, assembly GCF_963691925.1. NCBI lineage: Eukaryota > Metazoa > Chordata > Actinopteri > Scombriformes > Scombridae > Scomber > Scomber scombrus. The sequence goes on from NC_084981.1 coordinate 3,652,148, forward strand.
GATCAATTTTCATACTGTCCTATATGAAGGATTGTGCAGCTCTAAGGTCAGAATTTGAATTTGATTTAGTGTTGGCGAATGACTTGTGAACACCTCTGGAGTTGCACGGTTGGTATACACATTCAAGAGACCGAAAAGACCGAAAAGGTGTGCGTTACCGAATGTAGTGGGCCGGTCTGGTCCAAAATGCCAGTGCTGATTTTTAGTCCCAGTCCGCTCCTGGTGTTAGCCCCTGTCATCACTGTATGAATGGGTGAATGTGACATGTAGTGTAAAAGCAATTTGAGTGGTCAAAAACACTTTATAAATACAGTCCATTTACCATTTACTCAAAATGACCAACTGCAGATTTGGATGGTCTGTTCAGTTTCACTGTGTTCAGCACTATGAGAAAAAAAATAAAGAAAAAGAATGATATCAACTCTGTCAGATATTTCTCAGATAATGTTTGCAGTACATTGCAGCTCACAGAGTAGTACTTATACAGTTTCAAGGGTGTTTGTGTAAAAAATTGTCTTCATGTAAATCAGGTAGATTTGAATTAAGCCTCTTCAATATTAATATATTTATTCTATGTACTGAATTATCTTCCTAAATATGTAATCAATTCAGTCTGATTCCAGAAGTGATCCTTCCATCTTTAGAAAGTTGAGACAGGACTGTTGATGATTTCATCAGGGGTTGATGTTGTGGTTTAGGCTTTGAGATGACAAATCATTTTCATACTAGTATCTCTGCAAGGCTGCACTGAAATGATTCAAATATCAAAAATACAATGCAGGTATGTTTGGGATGTTGTTTATTGTGGTCGCTTGCTAATGTTTGCTGATGATATTAGATTGATGGGAATGACATAAATTCTGCAGTCATTAAAAATGCTTGTACCTGATGAAAATGTTGGTGACATCATCATGGTTATCAGGAGTTTACTACATTCCTCCAGAGTCATAGCAGACATGATATAACAGAAAAATCAATCTGTCTGAATAGTGCAGGAGATCATTGCCTTGTTACCATTTATGGTAATGACATTAGACAGGTCTCTTCTTATAAATACTTAGGGCTCCACATACTGCAGACAATGTATTTGCATGTTGCAAACATCTGTGCACATCTGTCCATCCTTAGCGCCTCCATTTGTAGGAAAACTATTCTCATTTTCTCTTTTAAAGTCCATCCTGTGTGACAGTGTTACCAGCTGGTTTGGGATCCTATCAGTTAAAGTCTTGGTTAGGTAAAGATACTTAAGTTGTCTTTATTAGTTAGTCTTTTTTCATTCTGGTCTGTAATCACACATCATAAACTCAGTCTCAGTCATTTTGATGTTTTTTTTTTGTTTTCTGTTTATTACAGACTAGAGAGGCTATGGCGTTGCTTGTATATTTGAGTTGTATTTATGTGTATTCTGCTGCGGTTTTATGCATGTTAGTTCATTATTTATATGCTGTCTCCTGCATTTGGGTCTGCCTGTTCCATTCTCCTTGTGATATTTTGTCACAGGTATTGGAATCTAATATCTAAGTTTCTTTTTGTAACATTTTTCTTTTGGGAGATGATAAAAAGTAGTTCTACCTTGAATAGCAAACTCATCTTCACGTGTTCAATTGTTGGAGTGTCCATTTCATTCAGAAATTTTTTTTTAAATTTCAGACTTGTTTGTGTATTTATATACAGTACAAGTGTAACTTTAAGAACACATATTGATATGCAAACAATCAAATTTAACTTGTTAGGACAAGTGACTGGTTGTACATGACTGAAGATATTATGTGATCCAGCATGTGACAACAAGTTTGTTAGCCATGCCTACATCACCATCTAGTGTTGGATACATAGTACCACACTCCGGGTGAGCTACATAATGCAGGAATGAATCACTTTATGTAAATACATTTCTCCTGATGATTTGGTTGACTTGAGATCTCCACAACTCCTCTCTTTTTTGGTTGGGTTCTTTTTGTCTTGGGTGACAGGTTTTTTGCTTTTGTACAAACAAGTCTAACCAGGAAGTAGGTTCAGATAGTGATCACATTTCTGTGTCATGGAGACGTACCTTCAGTCAGTTAGGTTATTTGTAGTTTTGTCAGAGAGTTCCTTAAAGGCTTACCTATAGTTAACATTCTATTCAACAGATAGACAGGAAGGATCTTATACAAGGACAAATGTACCACACATGCAAACAAAGATTAAACTGTTTATTTGTTTGAGGCAAGTACAGATGTGTATTAGCGTGTTTTATCATTTACAGCACATTTGTTGGGAACAAGAAACATAATCTCAACAAAATCTCACCACTAGAATGTAAAGTCAGAAGGCCTGATGGTAAACACTGGCAGATTCACAACATTCCTGAAACTGGTTTCTATCATGCAACACAAGCATCCGAGAATGTGTGTCTGCTGGCTACCTGCAGTACAACAGGTGTGCTTGTTTCACTGCAGTAAGTGCAGAATGTGATAAAAGTGCCAATGATAATGCTACATTCTACTTGGGTTTCGAGTAAACCAGGACACAATAAAGACAGTATAGAGGAACCAAAGTGATTATATGACATAACCCAGTACTGGGTTAGACTGATGACATCTGTTGACATCAGACAGCGAAGATCCAGATCTCATTGTGATGAGTAAAAGAGATGTAGTGGTCATAGCCAGCTCCAGAGTAAGTGTTGGGATCAAAGGTTTTCCCAGCTTTAGCCAAGGCCTCACGGAGTAACTTTGCATTTCCTTTACCTGACTCAATGCTTGGAGTTCCACCGAATACCCTTTTATATGAAATGGACACAATGACAAAACACAATGATAAATAGTTAGTCTCAGATTACAACTAAAACTTTCTCAAACTCATTCTGTGTGTTTTATTGTCTTTCATTGACAACCCTAACACACCCTAACCCTAACCCTTTTTTAATATATCATTTTTACTCATTACTATTTGGTAAGTTGATAACTGTTTTCAACTATAATTCAAGTGTTTAACCTTCGTGTCGTCCTCCCGGGTCAAATTGACCCTGTCTGTTTTGACTGTTCCTTCTTTCCTCCCTTCCTTCCTTCCGTCTGTCCTTCCTCCCTCCCTCCCTCCTTCTCTCTTTCTATCCTTCCTCTCTCTTTCCTCCCTTCCTTCTTTCTTTCCTCCATCCCCCTTTCTTCCTTCCTTCTGCCCTCCCTCCTTCCTTCTCTCTTTCTTTCCTCCCCTACCTTCCTCCCTCCCTCCTTCTCTTTCTTTTCTTCCTTCCTTCCTTCCTTCCTTCCTTCCTTCCTTCCTTCCTTCCTTCCTTCCTTCCTTCCTTCTCTCTTTCTTTCCTCCCCCTCCCTTCCTTCTTTTCTTTCCTCCCTTCCTCCTTCCTTCTTCCTCCCTCCCTCCTTTCTTTCCTCCTTCCTTCATTTCTCCCTCCTTTCCTTCCTTCTTCCTCCCTTCCTTCCTTGACTCGAGGACAACAGGAGGGTTAATGGAACCTCAGTTGAGTCTCCAGGAGAACACTGAGTTGAAAGATAAATGTAACTGCTGCTCACCTGACATAGACAGTGGCTTCAGGTCTGCTTTGCAGTGTGACTGACTCATCAGTGTTTTCAGGTGTTTTTGTACCAGGAGGAACAAACCAAGACATGGACAGAGCGGACCTATCTTCCTCTTCTGTGACACTGATCAGTGCAGGCCAGGTGTCATCAGAGATCTCATAACCTGAAAGAGATAATGAGACATGATACAAGATTGTCAGATAATTACATACAAATCTTCCATACTGCAGGAATGAAAGCAAGTTTGAAGGAGATGTGGCTGATGGTTTTGTCAACAGTTACAAAACTTGAAAGAGTTTATCATTTCTTTAAAAAAATATTTCTTGGATGTAAAACTTCAAATATTCAAATATTCTTTGAAGATGAAACCTGTACACATGTAAACATCTGTAAAATTGTTTAAACATGTCAACATTTCTGGAATGTAAAACCTATGAAAAATCAAAACCTTTTTTAATGTAATATTTGTACAAATTCAAGCATTTCTAGAAGGTAAATATAATTCCTTTATTATCATTGTATGAAATTCCGGTTCACTTCCTGAGCAGAGCTCAATGTACAAGATTAAGAATAAAATAAAAAACACACACTGACAGACACACACACTAATCCAAACATGTGTGCACATTTCTCTAAGTATGCATAATAAAATATCAGGTTTTCACAGTGTGAATATAATAAGTATAAATATCAATATGCCCACAATACTTAAAAAGAATTATGTGACAATATTGCACAGTATAAGAATTGTCTATGGAGAGTTGGCTTTCAGTACAGCTTTTAGTGGTTTTGAGGTAAAAAAAAAAAAATGTCATTAATCTTGTGGTGCACACTTTGATGGACATGTAGCATTTTCCTGAAAATTCTACTAATTTAAACATTTCTTGAATGTAAAACTGAATGTGAGACTTTATCTTAGTGGTTTCTCTACCTTTTTGTTCTCCTGTCAGTAATCTATCTCACCCATTGATAAGATCACAGCTTGTATTTCTTTTCTTTTGCAACAAGTGAAACAATAACTATTCAGTTCTTATTGTTGTTTCCATAGGGTGTGTCTCAGATACTTCATTTCACTTTCACTTCATTAGTATTCCATTCAAATGATCTTCCAGCATCACAAAACCGAACAATTGTTTGACTCATACAGTTGGTTTCAGACCCTGACATACCTGCTCCATTTTGTTTCTGGCAGTAATTTTTCAGCCTTGAATATGCAGCCATTACATCACTGCTCTGACTGCTTTCTACCTTGGTGGTAATCCATTCAGTGGCAACATACAAACGCTCCTCAAAATCCTGCAGACAACAGCAACATCAAACAGTTCTTATGAATACAGTCTTAATAAAAGACCAGACCAAAAGCGTCAGTGTGTGATTAATTTATTAATGATTGTTTTATGCTATAAAAACTCAAAATATGTATATGTGTGAAAGTGGACCTCACACGTTTTAAATGCTAGAAAAAAAGCCCCAGAAGTGACTAAAAAACTGGTGTGGAGACACAAGTTTCAAATTCTGTTAAACTGAGATGATGTTTATGATTAGGAACTGATATGTATCTTGCCTGATTAAAGTTAGGCAAATAGTGGTGATATTTAGGGTTGAATGTAAGTCAATGTAAATACCCCAAAGGAGACTTAAACAAATCTGTGTTTGTGTGTTTTTTGTATGTGTGTGTGTGTGTGTGTGTGTGTGTGTGTGTGTGTGTGTGTGTGTGTGTGTGTGTGTGTGTGTGTGTGTGTGTGTGTGTGTGTGTGTGTGTGTGTGTGTGTTGAAACTTACCTGGTTGGTCTCAACCACTTTGAATTCAGGGCATTTTTTCTGATGGCAAAAGCCTGGAGGCGTCCAGTTCTGTCCTTTGCATGAGGACACCAGGACAAGAGCTACGAGGACCAACAGCGTCTTTTCCATCTTGCTGGACTCACTCAAAGTGAAAGCACAGATGCAGCTGCTGACTCAAGAAGTGGAAGATAATGTCACACCTCAAGTTTCAAGTTTATCAGGTCACATAGAGACACTCCCACATTATTTTTCCTCTTGGCAGGCACACAGGGAAGTTTATCACAGCAACACTGTCATGAAGTTTGACATGTAGTTATTTTGATATGACTAATCTCCTCCCCTTAAAAAAACAAAAACATGTAGTCAGTCATGTTTCATATGTCTCTTCATGTTTTCTTGATTTCATGCACACGTTTAAAATCTGTGAGGACTGGAACTTGTTGTACCATCTGCTGGCTCTTACTGTTCAGTGAGGAGTTCTTGGTTATCACAGCCATGACAGGGAAACGAACCCAGCACATCTTGACCAAGTTTACTGCAGATAAGATCAAGGACAAAATGATACAGAAGTAGATGCATGTGCTCACAGTAGTGCAGGAAGAATATATGTTAAAGTTTTTATTATTCTATAACATCATGTTCTGAGTTTCTCCATTGCTCAAATCCATTGATGACATCATCTTTAAGATATCCAGCGAGATACCAACAGAATCTGTAGCAGGGGTGTTAAACTTATTTTACACGGTCGCCCATAAAGTTAGAATAAAATATTTTTTACCTCTTTCTATGAAATGATTGTGAAAATGTGATTTATTCTTGATAGATAAAGTGTATATATTCTCAAAATTGTAATGATCAATCTCATTATACCTGGTCAAAGGTGATTACTGATATGTATAAATAGAAAATAAAAAGAGGAATGTGTCTGAAAACAAAATTATTCCAAATTGATGGGTGGCCGTGCAGTTCAAGGGCCATATAGCCTATAGCCCAATTTGATCTCAAGTGGGCTGGACCAGTAAAACCATTACATAATAACCTATAAATATGATACAGTATATAGAACATTCTATATATTATAACTTTACTATAATAAACCATCTATTTACAAAACAGATGAGCAGCTTGAGATGTCTTAAGAAAAATGAGTGCAATTTCAACAATATTATGTCTCAGTGGTCCCAAACATGCACAATTCTTTTTTGCAGCCAGGGCTGTCAGTTTTGGGTTACCATGGTAAGAGATACTGATCAAATTTGACCAAGGCCACCGAAGGAAATCTGTTCATCAAATTCGAAACACATTATAAGCCAGTTCTGCCCCGTGGGTCGTATGTTTGACACCCATGATCTATAGCAACAGGCTAATTCATACCATGTTATTAGCACATAGATTATGTAATACATTCAGTCAAATCTTAAGGATTGCGTTGATGAAAAATGATCTCATTTAATTACTTAATGTGCAACATGTGGCTGAAAAGTGAAAGTTGATTGGACTCTATGATAGATAATAATGACTTAAATGATATTAGAAAGGCTGGAACTGTGATTGAACTGTGGAAATAGGAAGGCCAGAATAGATCAGTACAAATTCTATTATTAGTTGGATTGAGATTGTGCACTTGAGTCCCAGATGTGCTGCTGCCACCTACTGGCTGCTTTATTTAATGCTTTACAGAGTAAATACATGAGCTGTGATGTGTTTCTGACATACTGTAAGTGGTTTCTGGTTTGTTCTTTTTGGGAGTGTTTAATGAGTACCTGAATAGGAAATATCGCCCATCTTACCAAACCTACACTTGAGATTAAAGTGAGATTCACAATTTTGCAAATGTGTTAAGACAATATTCAGCCCATTTGAACATAGAAACATATTTTTCTTGCTGTAATCATTCCTCTTTCTCTATCAAGAGATCTCTTCATAATGCACTTACAAACCAAATCCACTGTCCTCCTCTTGTGCAAAAATGTATCTAAAAGTTGATCTGAAGTTAATATGAAGCCAAATCAAGTAGATATATTTCAATGTTACAGTGCTTTAGGTGCCAAAGTTCCTCTAGCTGCCTGTGTGTAACTGAGATAAAAAATAATCCCACTGAATTAATGAATCGATAATAAAAAATAATTGCATCTCTATAGAGAGCTGGATCAGATCAGGAAAGTATCAGTTATAAACCCTAACCCAGTATGCTATTGTTTATAACTGATAATTTCCTGACACAACATTAACACCCTTTTTTTCATGCTGACATCATTACACTGTAAACTGTTGACGTGTGTCCTTCAGTAAACGTAGCAAAGGACACTAAATACAAAGTGGTCCTTTAAAAGACACTCCTCTCAGTCACCATATTTGGTTTATGTAAATCCCCGAAGCCTTCGATGTTCTCTGTCCTCCACTGTTAGGATCAATAAAGCTCCTCCTGAGGTTCACAGAGAAATGGGTGCACCCAACAGTGCAGGTGCACCCATGTATGCCTGCCACTAATTGTAGACACCTGACGAAAATGTCTTCTGATGATTGGGAGCAGATGGTACCGAGAGCGTTTCTTCACAAATCTGAGAAGTGGCAGCCCTCTTTCTTCTTTGAGGCTTACTCTAAAAAACCTACTTTCATGTCTTGTCATATCACTTTCACCCATTCTGTTAATAATAATTAAGATCAGAATAATAGAAAAAGGCACAAATACATATTGACCAGTGACACCATTCACTCATCAATGAGAGTGATCACAGTTTCTAGGTTTTACCATTCACATATATGAGGGGAAAGCACCAGACCAGAAGTTACATGAGAGATACTGCCCACTAATGGCAACATCATGAAAATACATTATATCAAAAGTATGACAGTTGCACACAAAGCTTTCAAAGTCCTGAGAATAATATAAAAATAATAATAGTTAATCAGAATGACAGTTGTTTTCATCTATCATCACCAACTCATTAAGACCACAAAGTTGTTGTCCTGTCTTACTTCTCTTTCTCCTCATTGCATGCATGTAGACATTTTCTTGTTCATTCTGGACATTCTACATGTACTTATGTGAAAACGCCAAAAAAGAAAAAAGCGGTGTACATTTGGGTTTCACACATGAGCTCTGACAAACAATGTGTAACTACATATTTTATTAATGCACTTGTAATCCCGTCTATTCGGCTCAACCTCAGCAGAATGAAGAGACCACTCAATGACTTTTCTTTTGGGTTCACAGGACGCCCGTCCCCATGGCTACCTGGCGTTCCTGTCCATCGATTTTTGCAGCGTGAGTTTTCATCAGAGTCCTGCTTTGTCATCGCTGCTGTCTAGTTGGGTCCATCTGGTCTTGATCTTCTGCCTTATGAACTGTACCTGTTCCCTATCTTTTTCATTTGTTCACAACATGTCATGCACAGCTACAGATCTCTTCACAGATTTTAAAAGAGAAATCTTTTCGTTTTTCATTCAGATATAGTGATACACAGCTACATACGTGTGACCCTATAGTGGCTATTTCACCTGCAGGAGGAGTGCTTTCAAACTCGATGTCTTCAGATTGATCACACTGTTAGCTGCACTGTTTTCACCACTGTGCATAATTATTTAACACATTACAATACCAACTGACTCCAGTCCAGCAGTCTTTAGACACTGATCATGTTTTCCCATCACCTAAATGAGAAATGACTTTTAAAGTGAAATATAGCCTATATAATATAAATGAATAAAATGTGGTTTAGATGAAAGGAGACCTGAACCAGGTTTAACTGATTTTACATTATCTCAATGGACCATTACATTTACAGCTGTAGTTACTGGTTACTTTTAAGGTTCAGATTTTACAAACAAAACATAAAATGAAAATACCTAACTTTATTTAATAGAACTCCTCCCAAATCAGTTGGAACATTTAAATGCTGCTTACATGTTGATGCATCTGTAGCCTAATGATGAAACAACTGTATGATTTACAGAGTGATATACACTGTGAATGGGGATGAATTGTTATTATAATACTTTTGTTTTTAACTGGCTCTGTGGACTTCAGATTAATTCACCGGACACATTTATGAGACTTATCAGCTTGCTCCTGTATTTATTGTTCAGGCTCCTGTTTCTCAAGTGAGCACTACTTTTACACTGAGTGCAAACTGTGGCAGCAGCTTGTTTCCCCAAGTGGTTAACACTGACACGCTGCATGTTCATGCATGGTTTGCAAATACGGTGCTTCTTTTAATGAGCTGAATGTGTCAAAATGAACTGGAGAGAAGCATTGCAACATGTAAGTTGCAACTTTGGTGAGATAGGCCCCAGTTTATCATGCATACAATAGAATGCAGTGCCATTGTACAACAAAGCACTATCAGTAAGAGATTTATAGACTCCCTGTAAAACTTACTGGCTTAGTTTTAACTATGAAGTTGTTCTATTAAAATAATAATCAATTCACAGAGAGACAAATAATGTTCCTCTAAAGTTGTCTACAGTTTACACTGGCTGTTTAAAGCATGTCATCAGTTCTTTTATTTTACTGAGTGTAGCTCCAGTGTGAGGAGAGCAGTCTCTGGTTCTGATAGGCCAACTCCACTCACATCACTACAAAATGCCCACATCATCTGTATGTATAAACTACAGTTTTTGTCATATTATGATTGATATCTGTGCTAATTATGAGCTTTGTATATTCATAGGTTTTGTATTTTTCAAGGAGTGTTACACAAGGTAACTGAACCTTTAAATGAAAATGATCATTATTATTATTATTATAATTATCAGTTATCAGAAGAGTATTTGTATATATCTTAAAACATGTCTGGAGGGGATTTTTAAACTTTTTTTTGTCAATATCACCTTGAACAATAGCTGTGCAGTAGTGTCCTGATACCTGACAGCTACAGCAGATGGCGCTACAACACAAAGACGCATCAGGAGAGGGAGCGCGTGAAGGAGCAAGAGACAGAATCTGTTCTCCACATTTACGCACCTTATCATCCTGGCTCTCCGGCTATGCACCTGCAACCTCCCCTTACACTCCTCCTCCTCCTCCTCCTCCTTCTCTTCCTCCTGCTGTCTTTCTCCCCGGCGGTCGGACAGCGGTAGTGCGCACAGAGCAGCTGGAGTGCCCAAGGCGGCCGGCATGCACCTGGAGAGAAACCGCCCCGCCAAGCCGACTAAGGGCTCATCCAGAGACACAGCAGCATGCAGACTGATGCTCTAACAGCAGGGATAATAGCAGCAGAGCGCCGGGTGGATATCGGAGCTGCAGCATGGGCGTGGAAGAGATGCACAGCTTAAATGAAAGCGATGTAAATCCACGGACTTGAGAAGGGTGGGTGGGGGGAACCCATGCAGCGTTTGGTTCAGAGTTATCCCGGGTGTATTTGAAGGTTTAGTTTGGTTTACTATTCTCTGAAATTCAGAAACACAGTACTTTTTTCTCTGTGAACCTCCACTGGAGTTTATAAGGATGGAGAAAGGCGCACATCATCAGCCGCAGCTCTCCAAAAGCGCAGAGAGTTTGGCGGAAGACATCTCTAAAATACCCGACGAGGAGCTGCTCAAGTGGGGCAAAGAGGAGCTGGTGAGGCGGCTGCGGAGGGCAGAGGCGGAGAAGAGGAGCGTCATCGTGGAACACGGCAATCTGATGCGGGAGGTGAACCGGAGGCTCCAGCAGCACCTGAATGAGATACGGAGTTTGAAGGTGAGATGGATGAGGGGCCCCAATGAGTATGTACAGGGGATGTGCCAGGGGCCCTGAGGTTTTAGGCTGTAGGAACGTTCAGGATAAAACACGAGCTCTGTGATATTCAGAATTTGATAGATGGGAAGTTTCATCACCAAAATTACAAATTCCCAGTTAAGGTCAAAACGGTCGTTTAAGAAAATTATAAAATAAAATAAACCTGTTGCATATGAGATACTGAATGAATCATGCAACTATACATTACTTTGCATTACTCTTAGTGAATATAAAATGTAATTTGGATGCAATGCCCGTGTCCTGACAAATACTGTTACAGTGTCAAGAAACTGCAGATAGCCATTATTTTTATGAGGACAGCATGTCCATGTGGGCCCCACATGGGTTAAATGTGGGCTACGTTGATACTGAGTGGGCATGGGCTTGAACTGGGCACATTTTGCGGGTCCCACATGGTTTCACTAAAATGGGCCCCACATGTGAAGCCCATGTTGACTGACTGTATGAGCTCCATAAGGGATGTAAGTGGGCTAAGCAGGCAAATTGCATGGGCCCCGTATTGTTTCACAAACATGGGCCCCACATTTGAAGCTCATGTGGGCTGGCTAAATGGGCCCCATTTAAGGTCCATTCATATCCCACTTAGGCCCCATAAGGAGACTACATGGGTCTCACCCAGTTTGACCCCACCTGAAACCCAGTCAGAACCCACTTGAAGCCCATATGGGCAAACAGAGGTGGGACCACCATGGAAACTGTGGGCAAACCTACATGGGTAACATATTTGCAGCCCAAATTTAACACTTATGGGGCCCACACGGACATGCTGGCTGGTTTATTTTCTTAATTGAGTTTTCTTTTTACTATAAATTGTCAGAAAATAGTGAAAAATGTCCATCACACATTTTCAGAGCAGGAGACATTTTGGAATGTCTTTTTTTTGTCCAATCTAATAGTCCAAAATCCAAAGATGCTCAATTCAATCTGCATATTAGAGTAAACTGGGAACAGTGAATGTTCAGCAAGTCCAACTGAAACGATTCATCTCAGTTAATCATTTGAGTCAAGAATCCAATATTCTGTCGTTCAACTATTGATGAATTGATTCCAGCTCTTCAAGAAACCGCACACACTCACACACAGCTGCATGATGGGAATATTTGTCCCCTCAATCACCACAATGATGATTCACAACCAGCATGTGTGTGTTATCCCTCACTGTGCCTTTTTGTGTGTGTCCTAATGTAAACCAGGACGTGAACCAGAAACTGCAGGAGGACAACCAGGAGCTGCGGGACCTGTGCTGCTTCCTGGATGACGACCGGCAGAAGGGGAAGCGGGTGTCGAGAGAGTGGCAGCGTCTTGGCCGCTACAGCGCCGGCCTGATGAGGAAGGAGGTGGCCATCTATCTCCAGAAGCTGAAAGAGCTGGAGCAGCGGCAGGTGGAGGTCATCCGGGAGAACCTGGAGCTGAAGGAGGTGTGCCTCATGCTGGAGGAGGAGAGGGCTGCTGCTGTAGCTGGAGGAGGAGGGGGAGGGGGAGGTGGTATGGGCGGCTGCAGGAGCTCCATTGACAGTCAGAGCAGCCTCTCTCAGCTTGGAGGAGGCGTCCCAGCGCCCGGCCTACTGCGGGACGTCGGCGATGGAAGCAGCACCTCCAGCGCAGGTAGCACAGATAGCCCCGACAACCCTCACCACAAACCCCCTCCCCTTGGCTCCAACGCCAGCCCTGGATCTGGATTGAGATGTGTTTCCTCTGACCACCCCCACAAACCGGGAAACGTGTGTGAATCCACAGGCAGAAGGCACAGCTCCACCCCAGAGTACCACACCTTCCCGCAGTCTTGCCGCCCCCGCGGGGGGTCCCTCACCAACCTGGACCCTCGTGGCATCCGAGGACACAGCCCAGAGAAACACAGCAAGTCCCCCACCAGGATACCATGTGATTCCCATCCCAAACCCTGCAGCTCTGACCTACTAGCCCAAAAACAGCTATTCATTTCAGGGCAAGCATCACCAGGCTGTGGGAAGGGCACAGTCAAGTCCAGCCCAGAGCTGTGTCAGAGACCGGTTAACTTGGCTGGGGCAGGCTGTGGGAGTCCCGAGGCCAAGCATGCAGTGATGGGCACGCCTGAGCATTTGAGGAAAGGGCGGGTGATTGTGGGGAGTCCAGAGTCTATACGGCACCACCTCCACTATCATCACAGCCCCGGGATGGAGCATGGCAAGGGGAGGTATAGCAGTGTTTCTCCTGGCAGGGATGGGGGTCAGAGGAGGGCAACGGGAGAGGAGATGGCCCCCCAAAGTCTGTACAACGGTAGGCACAGGGTAACTCTCATGTTGTACTTCAATTCATAACTCATTCATGACCCATGAATACGAATAATATTTTATTTACACAACGTTACACCAAAATATGAGTTTATCTGGCTTAGAAAATGATGGATATGAGATGATTCTAGTTGGGGCAGTTGATTAAAGGTTTTCTTAATAAAAGAAGACCTATTATGCTGACATTATGGTGTTTTTCCATTGTTTTGGGGGTAGTCATGCTGAGCCATGACTCCATTACATTGCAGGGCAAAGTAAAGTTAGTAGTCTACCTGTTGGAGGTGTGCTGGTCATCTGCTCTTCATCGTACATCATCATCACTGTGGCTGTTTCTGCTTGTACTATTCCTCCCCACTCTGCATTATTTCTAACTGGCTCCAAATATCTACATACTGTATGTTGTTGTTTCAACTGTTTTTTAGTGCCGCTAATGACGCTCTGCTAATTCAGTGAGGAACATGTCTCCTGTTATTTAGTCATTTAAAAGCTTTTCATTTGAAGCAGTAAAGCAGTAAAAGTTGGGTTTGCGCCAGTGTTAACCTAACACAACTCACAAAATGTTGGACACAACAGAGGTCATGGATGTCGTTTAGATTGATTCATCTGCTGATGAAGATCTGGGAAATTGAATTAAGGGCTCCAGAAAAATGTAGATTGACCTTGACTTATCTACAATGGTCCTGAAAGATTTAAATGCTTTTTCACTGGAGGTCCTACACTTTTTTTTGCCCTGAAAATGTTAAAGGGAACCAATTATTATGCACATTTCTACGATTCCACTGGAGTAGTTCCAAAAACTACTGGCTCTTTATGAGGCTCTTAGTTCAGCCTCTGTCTATAACAGGCAGTCTTAGTGCCTCTCTCTTTAAGGCCCCCCTCTCTCTGATTGGCCAGCTTTCTGGCAACCTGCTGAGGGGCAGCCGTATCAAGCCTATTAAGTTACCGCTGATGCAAACCCAACATTTCTTGTGTTACTGCTTCAAATTAATAGCAACTAAATAATGGGAGACTTTTATTGTGAATAATTGAACAGGGAATGATACATGTTCCCCAGCAAAAACTGGTCAACACAACAACATATGTAGTTATTTGGAGCTCTTTGTTCAGCGGATCAGTTAGAAATAAACAGGGAGGAATATTACAAGCAGAAACAACCCTTCTAACAGGACAGCACACTTCTACCAGGTAAACTACTTATTTTACTTTGCCCTACTGTGTAATAGAAAAACAGCCACAGGATGCCAGCTCGACTCAGCGCAATGAACAATGGAACAACAATGGAAAAACACCATGATGTTAGCAGAGTGGAGCAGTGAATTTACATGCAATACATAGAGCAGATGACCATATAAAGACATCATGCTTATTTGGAAAAGCTATATATATGTATCTGTATATGACTTTTGTGCAAGTGTCACCAATTGCATAATCCATAAAGTCACAATGGCTACATTTATGAGAATTATGCATGGTTGACAATGTGATACTTTGGTCTGTCATTCACTGATCTGTAACCAGATGCCACTGAGGCCACAGCTATACTATTTTGCTGTAAGCTGTTTTTAAATAGCTGTGAAAATTCACATTCAGGGATGATCATTTTGATATATTTGACTATTCTTTATCCACATTTGCATATAATCTTAAAATCCTTTGCGTTTACTCTCCTTTTAGTAAATGCACATACAGTGAAGCTACACTCACACCTTCATCTATTCCAACTCCCTGGTTTGGAATCAGACTCTTGGTGCCGAGCTGCAGTCATGAGTGACCTTGGTTTTATAAAGGGAGGGAAACACAACGTCGGGCTAATCCACACAAAGTCTCAAGGTGTCAACTAAGCTTAGACCCAGTTTAGGAGTAAGATTTACAGTATTCACATATTCCCAAGTACACACAAACACACACAAGCAAAAGTTCACCTGGATTCATTGACTGTGGCAGTAGTGGAAAGTGAGTGTGAGAGATCTGTGTGTGTTTGTGAGCAAGGGGAACAAGGGTGATGCAACTCTCCAGGGTAACATCGGTGAGCTGGAGGTGTGTTAAAAGCAAAGGTGAAAATACAGAGAGTAGGTTACAGTCATCATGCAGGCAGGAAGCAACCTTGCAGTGTGTGTGTTTGGGTGTGTGTAAGTTGTCCACTCATTTTAATTAGTTCACATTTGACAGTTGATCAGAAATTCTGAAATATTCAGATTGTTTTTTCACCCATACACCCTTTAAAAAGCTCCAGCAAAAGACACATTTTATGTTATTTAAATACATTTTTTGTGGCTTTTGAGCCTGACTTCATTTTGCTGCCATTAAATATTCCAGAGCGCTCCCTCGTGGTGTTTGCACTATGGTTGTTTTTGTGTTTCTAAGCATTTACTTTGAGTGTGACGAGCATGACTGAATTAATGTGTTGTGTCCGGGGACGCAGTGGAGGGTAAAACCGCCTCAACTCACTTTACCCATGTTTTGAGCTTCGGAAAAAATCATTTAATTTAGTGCTGTGATCACACAGGATACTTGTTAGTATAAGCTGTTAGTATATCAGGTGTTGGGGTAAAACAGGCTCTGTGCATTGTTTTGTTCCTGCCTTC
Organism: Scomber scombrus; assembly: GCF_963691925.1. Taxonomy (NCBI): domain Eukaryota; kingdom Metazoa; phylum Chordata; class Actinopteri; order Scombriformes; family Scombridae; genus Scomber; species Scomber scombrus. The sequence continues at coordinate 3,668,046 of NC_084981.1, forward strand.
TTTTGTGATCATTGGCTGTTCATATTTAATACTTTTTGCAGTATGCAGAGCTGAGCGGGACTATTACACTGCAGAGCTCCAGAATCCTGCGTAAGGGAAATCCAGTGTGCATTCATTACACGGGTTCAACATACATTAACCATCTGCAGACTGAGGCATTGTGCATGCATATAGCAGGAGGATGTCGTCAAGGTTTTTCAGTAAATGTAATACTGTGATGTACAGATGGCTGACAAAAGGAAAAACTATAACTGGCTCTATTTTTGTGCAGGTGCACAGCAAGAATAGCAGCTGTTTGTTTGCAAACCGGCGTTTTACTGCAAATGAGTGGTATACTATAAGTGACTGACAGTTTATGTAGCAAATTAAGGATTAAACAGGCAAAATGTTTTCTTTCCAGACTGTCACTGTTGTAATTTTCTTATGTAGGACAGTCAAATCACATCCATTACATCTTCCAGACTGACTTCCTGGTTTAAACTTCTGTACTTATTAGAGATGTCCTAAGCTGATCCTCAGGATTGGTAGCAGGGTAGATCTGGGCATATCTAAAAGAATTAGTATTGGTTGAAGTAAAGGTAATTTAATCCAGATCACTTCATTTTACTGTGTTTTTTCCACATCAGCCTGAGAGTTTTGCAGCATTTTGTTTGAATATGAGAGTATAAATTATTTGAGCACATTGGGCAGAGCTGCTCTGAATTTTGACATCTTGGTTGGCAAAATACATAGATTCACATTTACTGGCACTGAGCAGAAATGTACAAAACATGAACCTAGCAACTTCACGTTCTTTAGCCAGTGCTTACTGTCACTTCCTCCTGTTAAAATGACAAACATCAACAGTGGCAGATCATCGGCTGCTGCTAATTCATCCTAATTCTGTGACTAACTTGATGGGTTTTGTGCTCTCTGCTGCTGGAGTGTGTACTCAACCAAATGTCATTTGTGGGGAAAGAAGCTCTACTCTGTTACACAGCTGTTCTGTTGCAAGTTGTTTCTGTTGTTCCAACGACTCCAGCAGTCATCTTCTCTCTAGAGGTTTGTGGAGTCAGTTTCTCCAGTCGAACAGTCATTCATATCATGTCAGAAATTAAAGTTGTATTTTTATTTAGGATCCTCCGTATTTGGATGAAATAGCTCAGATAGTGTCAGATTCATATTTGATCAACACTGTATATCTACATTGGACTCTGTACGAACAGATGTGCAATATAAAAGGACTTGCATCTGGATTGGGGCAAACAAAAAAACTTGATCTGGACATCCCTGGTCAACATGTTCCAAGATTGCCAGTAACTATGATGTGTACAGTGTTATCATAACATATCACATTTATGGCTGAAGCTAAAATGAAAGAAGAAAAAAACCCAAGTTGTAATGAACTTTTGGGGCCAGGATTGGCTTACAAACGAGTTGTAATATCATAAATCATGCTCTTAGGCCCACCTCCTAAAATCAGATTTTCAGTGAGCAGAGAAACTTTCAGCAAATGTATCTGAAAACAAACTCTACACATACAGATGTGGCCGAAATGATTGATACCCTTGCATGTTACTTAAAAATAATGCACCATTCGCCCTGAACAATGTTAGAATTAAATTATATTTTATTATCAATCCATGTCTGTGTTTGGTTTGCAGTGGAACAAAACAAAAAAGTTGTGAAAATAACTGAATTCATGCTTATTGTACAAAGACATTCTAAAATAGCCATGTCCCCTTTAGGAGCCGTGAGAAATAATTGATTTGTAGTGATACTTTATGGAGACCATTGTGTTTTAATTAGTATCACAGCTCATGCAGCCAATTTAAAATGAGAAAATGACTCACTCTGCTGTTTTGTACCACTGCGTGCATCACATTGAACATGGAAAACAAGGAAAACCAGAAAGTGGTCTGACGACAGTAGAAAAAGAGGTAATAGCCAAGCATGGTCAATATAAAGGATACAAGACCATTTCCAAAGAGCTTGATGTTCCTGTGAGCACTGTTGCCCATATATATTTCATGTTGTCCATGAAACTGTAGCCAACATCTCAGGATGTGGTCTCAAGAGGAAAACTGGCTCGAGATTGATCAGAAGAATTGCTCGAAATGGTCGAGAAAGAACCAAGGTAACTTCATTACAGACCCAAGCTAATCTTCAACTTCAAAGTACAATAGTTTCAAGTTCTGTCACTGTCTGAATGAAAATGCGCTCTAGAAGATTTAAGAAGACTCCAGGAAGACTTTCTAAGAGGGAGATACAAAAAAGTCAGACTGGATTTTGCCAAAGTGCATGTTGACCACAGTCTTGTGTTTTGGTAAATCACACCAACCCTACATTTACATAAGAAATAATGAAGCCTTCAAAGAAACGAAAACCATGCCTACTGTGAAACATGGAGGAGGCTCAGTAATGTTTTAGGGTTGATTATCTACCTCAGGCGCAGGGTGCTTGAACATTTGCAGGAAACAATGATATTAGAAGACAATCAAGGCATTTTGGAGTGAAACATACAGCCCAGTGACAGAAACCTATGTCTTAGTCACAGGTCATGGATCTTCTAACAGGGTGATGACCCCGACCATACATCAAAAAGCATTTGAGTGGATGAAAAGAAAACATTGGACTGTTCTGAAGTGGTCTGCTATGAGTCCTGATGTGAACATCTTTGGAAAGATGTGAAACTTGCAGTTGGGAGATGGCACCCATCAAACCTGAGAGAACTGGAGCAGTTTGCTAAAGAAGAGTGAACCAAACTACCAGTGGAGATGTGTAGAAGCCTGATTCAGAGTTACAGAAAGCACTTGACGATAGTTATTGCTGTGCTACAAAATATAAAGTTAAGGGCACCAACATTTTTGGCCATGCCATTTTCATTTGTTTTATTGTATTGAATAATATGTTACGTTGTAAATCATAGTTTTAGTTACATTCAATTTGAAATAAAGAATGATGGGTACCATATACCTCTGTCAGGTTCAACTTAATACAGAGAATATTTAGTTTTATATAGTACCAATATTTTGAACCACATCTGTACATCATTCTGCGCAGTGAAACTCAAACATCCAACCGAAAGAACAAGAAAAAAAACATATTTTTGAGTGGAGGGGTAATTAAAAGTTACACTGATAATCTAAATAATGATTAATGATTAATGATCGAAAACAATAAAAGTGAGTTGGGAGGAAATGTTGGAATTCAGGGATGACATTGGGTGAAAAACTGAATAGGACATCTTTAATTAGTTTGCAATATTTTGAACAAATTAACACTCTTTGCACCTTTTGAAATGTTTGTAACCAACACCTACATCTACATATGTAGGTTACAGTTGAGCCTGTATTTAACGCAGTGTCACAGACGGCACCATATCTGTATTTGATGCTGTTTGCTGTAACGTGAGCATGTACAGTATTGCTGTATTTTGGAAGTCCAGCAGCCGTAATGATTTCTATAGTGCTGAGTGGAAGCGCTCTGTATTACAGCTGAGGCCATGGGAAATAGCTTTGTACCTTACTGTAGGTGGACGCAGGATCCCTGACTCAGCTATTTCCAGGAAACAATAGCAGCTGAATGTACTGTACCGTAAACTGAGATGCTGCATTTACTTTTTATGCATCTTACTACCAGATGGACCTACTTTAAGTATGGGTTAAAGTGGAGTAAATCCCAGCTCTCCTCACTTTTCCTGCTTAATAGTGCTCAGATGGATTCTTGCAAGAAAACACTGTGCAGATAATTAAATTCATTTGACACCTTACTGACATGGAGCACAGTTTAAATTGTGTCATTCAGTCACTGGATGTCAAATGGAGCTGAAATATGTGGATGCAGAGGACAACATTAGCATCTTCTGGAACACTGTGGGTGGCAGAAACATGGAAGTTCATTTAATTTAATAAGATGTGTCATAACTTACCTCCAGTGAGTCCAAATGTAATGAGTTTCTATTGTTAAAAAATGAAGCAGAAATATCTAGAAAGAAAGAGTTGTTTGAACAAAGTAAAATATTTGATGATGTCACCTTTGACTCACTCTAAGAAGTTGTGATGGGCATTTTTACTGTACTGATATTGTGTTAGTCAAATGATTAATGAAGAAAAAAGCTATAATTATTAGCGGAGGCCCTAAATTTATGTCCATCTTTCAATTAAATTATTTAAAATACAAAGCTCTATTGCTAAGTGTAACATGTCTCATTTCATCCACTCCTCTGGTGTCACAGTGAAACCTTCCCCGTTGGAGGTCTTTTGAAATAGACATACTCACATGTAAAAACCCCATTAATGTATCCATCATAGGGCTGGGTATCATATAAAAAATGATGATACCAATACCGATCCAAGTACCCTTAAAGTGATACTGATACCAATTGAGTACTTCAATAGATACCCATTCCACATTTAGTGTACTTGCTTTTATCCAGTGTAACAGGTGTGTAGTGTAGACACACTTTAGAGCATTTAGGTGGCATCTTTGCTGCTGAACTGCTAAGCGAGATAACTCAAATTCATCACGACTTCACCACCACAGACAGGTTATAGCTAAATCGAAGAACACTTGCGTTGATTGGCTGTGAACAAGTCCATACAAATAGTCATGTTTTCTAGCTCTGGGTGCAAAAAGGACCAATTGCAGGTATCGTTTGACCGGAGACGTTTCGTACTACTTGGTATCGATTTATTTCAGTTGATACCTTAAAGGTTTCGAGTACCGATACCCAACCCTAGTCCGTCAGTAAGGTATTATCTTTCTCCAGCAGAAATATAGCTGGGAAATCAGGTTTCTCTAGCCTTTTGGGAAACAGGGCAGGGGGCACCCTGCCCTGTTTCCCAAAAGCATCTTAAGGTTTAGATGATCATAGGCCATGTAGTTAGAAAGGGACTAAGATCATCTCAGCCTTAAGATGCTCTAATAAAGAATGCTGTTGTTGCTGTTTAGTATTCCAGAATACAGTAACACAGGTCTGAAGATGGACAAACTTTTACTGAAACATGTTTGTAAAGACGAGTGTACATGCTCAGGGGTTGTTGCAGAGGACTTATGAGGGAATCTGCAGCTGCACTAAAACATCTGGACTAGCAAGCGTCACCACAGGAGATGTGTCGAGGAACAGAGAGAGTTGAATTTAACCAGATATGATCAGACATCACTGAGCTGCTGGAAGAAACATTTTACTTATAATCTGACATGCAGCATGCAGTGATCTCAGCTGGCCGGGGGGCTTTTAAGCTAGGCATTAATGGAGGCTAATACATTATATAGTTAATCGCTGTTACCTGCATTTGGGGCTGTTTGCTGTTTTGTTCTAGTGCCAGTGGCTGCACCTGCATGTGTTTATTATGTATAGGTTCACTACATAGCAAAAAACAGGCTACTGTATTTAGCTTTATCATCCATATATCTATGTATATACATATATATATATATATATGTATATACAGTATATGTGTGTGTGTGTGTGTGTGTTTGTGTGTATATATGTATATGTATATGTATATGTATATGTATATGTATATATATATATATATATATATATATATATATATATATATATATATATATTTATATATTTGTATAAAACTATATACACCTTATACTAGTCTATATTTGGGTCAATGACATTTTTTGTGTCCATGTGGTTTAGTAATTTAAAGGGGTTAAAATTAGAAAATAAACGTATGAATAACTTGCTCACATTCCTTTTTTTGTGGACCCAGCATAACATTTCTGCTTTAATTCCATTTTGAGAGAATATATTAGAGAATTATGACAAAAATCTCTAAGTGGTGTAACCATAAAAACTTATTTTCAATTCTCAATAAAAACATCATATCAAGTAGTTTGGCATGATTTTACATTATAACTTTTATATTAAATAATACAATTGTTCTAAATATTAAATTTAATCTGGGGAATCATGTCAATCAGGAACCATTTACGTTTAAAAAAAAAAAATTAAGTAATTATTTGTATAAGTACACTTGAATACAGGTGGATAAAATGTTGAATATTTATCATTATTTTGTGGTTACACCATTTGACATTTTCAGGAGCATTCAGTCTTACTTTTGGTTATAAAAAATGACATAAAACCAACAAAAATACTAAATGTACATTTTAACAAACCTGATGCTGCTTTTAAAACTTGCTGCTTTTTTTAAGATATTTTTGCATTGCTCATCTTTCCAATCCTTATTTGTTACTGACCCCTGGACACAAGCTCACACAGTCTTTCTTGTGAGTTGGTGCCTATCCTCAGGTGTGGAGACCAGATGTAATGATTGAAAACGCGATGATGGGTGGAATGGGGTGGCCCTGTTGGCTAATCAGGCACATGAGTGGCTGGCTGAGGCTCTGATTGTATATAAACTGATTTTGTATTTAGCATTGCTGGTCAGATGAAACAACCAATTTAACAATGTCACCTTGGGTTCTTGGAGCTTGTGACGACAAGCATTTTTACGACGTTGTGACATTTTGATAAATGAAACGATTAATCCGTTAATCAAAAAATGAATTGCGAGATGAATCGATGATGAAAACAATCATTAGTCACCACTCTCTTCTTTTACTCCTTTTAATCTGCTCTGTAAATTGCAGAATTCTCTCTTTCTCTGCAGCCGGTAGCTTCCCCCCCTTTGCTCCCTGATCCCAGCCTCATCTTCTGCCTCGCCTTCATCTGTCTCCTCCACCTCTCATTTATTTCATTTCCATTTGCTTCCTGCTAACATCTGTCTGCTCTGCGCTTCTTGTCCACACCGGCAGCATCTAACACCTTTTTTTTTTTTTATTGCGGCTCACCACCTCGTGTTGCCGCCCTGCTCACAGCCAGGGTAAATCTTCATTAAGCCTCGTCCATCAAGGACCAGCACCTTTACAAATTGAGGTCATTAACTTCAATGGGCTCTCTGCACTGCAGCCTTAGTGCACTAAATAATTGAAAAGGCCCTTTGTGATTTTTCCCTTTTTATGTGTGGACTGGTATCAGTACATTCTGTTTCCATATATGTGGGTTTGGCTGGACTTGATTTTAACTTCGAGCTTTCATGAGACACTTTTGTATTATGAGATATTATACATGTATACATACAGTATACCACACTGCAGAATGACAGGTCTGAAGGTCTCCTGTTCAGTGCTGTGGCTGCTGTGTTTTCATGCCAGTTGGGAGCCATCACACAGTCAAGTACCATCATCAGCAAATGAAGGATGGACCTCCAGAACACAACAGGGCTGTGGTGTGATTTTGCTGTAGTGGTGACACAGTGGTGGACTATTTGCAGGATAATTTATAAAACTAATCTGATTAATATGTAAAATGTCTGCATTGTGGAAATTTAGTTATTAAGAACTGCAGGAAAGCTTTATTTTCAGTCTAAGCGTTGTGTAGGCCACAGTGTATATGTCTGGAGTCTTGACATTGTAAGTATTTTAGGTGGTTGTTAAATTATACACTCACTATATACACTTTTACAATTCAGAACAACAGCTCCGCCATAAAAACTACTTTTATGATGCTAATACATTCTCAGTTTTTGTTTTCATTGTCAGAAAGGTAATAATTCTACTTTATGTTTAGTCATAGTAGGTGCTGGTGGTGTACTTGAGCACATAATATTAAAAAGTGATGTTAAAGGAGTGAATAAAATATTATTTCAATATAACCTCAGTTTATAGCACTAAAGTTAAAGAAGCATTTAATTTCCATAAAGATTTGGGACAGATTAAAAAAGAAGCCGTCAAGTAGGCCGAGATACTTTTTCACGTCTACACAGGATGAGTTCAGGTACAGTGCTGAGTGTAGGTCAGCTTCATTTTGATGGCCAACACAAAATGATTGTATCACGCACATAAAACAGAAGAAAATAGATTTGAAGCGTAAAAATATGCTTTGGATCATGTTTATGCACATATAGACCATGTGATATGATCAGTTATGTGGACTGTGACAGATATATTGATTAAAGTAGAGGTGTATCTGTTCAGTCAGAAGCTAGTGAGACTGACGATTAAAAAATATGGCAGTCGATTAGTGACTGAGTGGCTTTGGCTCAGGAGGTAGAGAGGTCGTCCACCAGTCGGAAGATCGACAGTTCGGCAGTTCGATTCCTGGCTCCTCCAGTCCACATGTCGATGTGTCCTTGGGCAAGATACTGAACCCCAAATTGCTCCCAATGGCTGCATCAAGGGTTGCATGTATAGAGCTGTTTCCACTGTAGGAACTTCAGGGTCATTTTTGCGGGGCCCTGACTGTTGGCGAGTGTCTCCATAGCAGGAACCGCCCCTGAAGGACAATCTCCTGGAACATTTATGGGGGAAAAACGAGTCCCTGCCTTGGGGTACTTTGTGTGGCCCCGAAAAATTCCTGGGTGGGGCTTGAGGTTGACTTGGTGCTGATTGGGTATACCCAAAGCGAGATGTGCTTTTGGAGCATCGCCTAAGTGATGTTATGGTCAAAACTGTCACACAATGGTTACGCAACGATCGAAACTGTTGCAGAATGATTATGTCGTGAAGGTCCTACTCTGCAATGGAGACACAAAGGCTGAGAGGACCGAGTGAGAAGACGATCCTGTAAAGTTACCGCCTCCTAAATTTTACCCGGGACTTCCTTAATGGAAATGGGACTCGTGTGGGAATGTTAATCTCCCTCCTGATGAGCAGGTTGGCACCCTGCATGGTAGCCCCTGCCATCAGTGTATGAATGTGTTTGAATGGGTGAATGTGACATGTAGTGTAAAAGCGCTTTGAGTGGTCAAAAAGACTAGAAAGCGCTATATAAGTACAGTCCATTTACCATTTAATCCCTACAATAAGTCAAACTCCAAAAACACTACATCCTACATTTCCCATAATACAAGTGATAGTGTGTCCTGTACACCTTTCAAACTCCACAACTCCAGTTAGTAACACCGACTTTTTGTTATAAATTTGTAGGCTGTAAGCCTCAAGCTGAGATGACATCACTATGTCATCATTAGGGATCATTAGCTCCTCTAGAGCCACAGAAGATAATGTACAAAGGTCTCCATAGGCTGAGCACATGACTAGTAAAGGGATTGTGTCTTTTGCAGCAGCATTCATTCAGATGCATAACTTTTTCTTTTTTTTTTTACTATTAGTTTTTCTCCCCTTTGTGGTGAAGCTGCTCTCTTGAGCCCAGCTGGTGTTGCTGCCAGCCCTGGGTGCATATGTGCTGAATCAGACGGGAGGAATTAGTTTGCAAAACTCATTAAGCTCTGCACACAGCCAGAACCCCAAAGCAGGCTCAAGTACAAATGACTGCTGATTTGGGATAAAGTCTTTGTTCTCGCAGACAAGGAGAAGAAAAGATTCTGTGCACTTCATTTTGGAGCCTATCACCTCTCCTGATTGAAGCGTGCAGAGCAGAGATAAAGACATGCGCAGACAGCACATTACTTATGCATACGAGCTAGGGCTAGACGCGATATGGATTTTGGCCTCCCACGATTATAAAAACGTAATAATCGATTTAAAACGATTATTGTTCCGCCCGGCGAGGCGCACCTGTGACTTAAATCCAACGCCCCCGTCTTTTCCAGTAAGTTCTGCGTCCCGCCCCTTATGTTAGACCCGCTGGAGGAACGGTGTGTTTCTGCGCAGATCTGGGGAGATGTAAAATGACAGAAAGGCAGCCTTTGGTTGACAAGAAGAAAGGTAGGACTGGGACATCTTCAGTGGTCTGGAAACATTTTGGCTTTGAGTTGTCGGACGTAGAACAGAAAGAAATAGTGTGCAAACCAGTGCTCTCAAGTTTCATGTATTTGTTATTAGTTTGCATTTCAGTATAAGGACGCTGCGCTCTCACACGTGCACGCACGTTCGCTCCAGATTCTGGGAGATTGGATCTCATATGCGGGCGTCAGGGAGTCGCTATCAATATGCGGGATAGTTGGGATGGATGTATGCATTACATTCTGTATATAATAGATTCATGGGTGGGATCTATCACTTGTCAGCGTGAGAAACGATAGGTCGTAGCCAGGATTTTTCAAATACTGAGGTCAAAAAGAAGACCACAACTTAAATATCAGTTTAATGTAATCCATGATGTATTTATAACGCTTTCTTGCTGTGCATTTCTCAGTCATGGTCACTCTTTTGGGCCAGTTCTTTCTTATAACTTCCAATTTTGCAACTTAAATTACAAATCTATGAATAATCGTGTTTTATAATCGCGATTTCAATATCGATCAAAATAATCGTGATTATGATTTTTGCCATGATAGTCCAGCGCTAATACGAGCTTATGTAAACATAAATGCACACACATACTTCGGAAATGCACACAAGCATACATGCACATGAGAACACATCACGCATGGTCACATAACCACACTCACATGTTCAGGCTAATATAGATGCACTCTTTTGCTGGAGTACTCATTAACAGCATGCACACACACTTAAGACACACGCACACATGCTCACATCGGTTCCTCGGGGGGAAGAGCACTGTACCAATGGTCCAGTGTGCTCATTAGATGGGTGAGGATGTGATGGGTTGTGACTTGTCTCTGACTGCTCCTCTCGTGCCAGGCGAGTTCAGCCTGGGAAGTGACTTGACTCTGACTGCTGCTGTTAGGCTCATTTCAGTATCATCACTTCTCTGTCACCGCTGTGAGATGATGATCACACGTCTTTAAAGAGTGAGCAGCTGTTTTGAGGCTTCTCAGTGTGAGGATATTGAGTAAAAGTGAGGTGTTACCTACATTTATATCCAGTTCAGTTAAACTGTATATAATATTTGAAATTGAGTTTTCTTGGATGCTAATTTACCAGATTGACATGTTGTGGGTAAAAAAAAAAACCATAGACATATAGATGTTGTCACTATGACATCACCCATTGGTGTGGGGACTGCCGTTTTGAAGCCTTGAGGTGCTAGCTTGGTTAACACAGTGCATTTACAGTCTGTGGTTAACTGTGATAATGCTAATGCTAATTTTGAAAAAATGAAAACAGGACTAAAACCATTAAAAGTAAATGTACTTACCAGAAAGAGTGTCTTTTTGTGTCCAACTAAAATGTTGCAATTAAAAACTAACTGTAGAATGTTAAAAAAATATGTGGCGTCGTCACTGTGACGTCACCCATCGGTTTGTGGATTGCAGTTTTGAAGCCTTGAGTTTAGCGATTTGAAAGTTGCCATATTTGATTTGTGGTTGCATTCACAGTCTGTGGTTTACTTGTGATAATGTTAATGATAATTTTTGCTAGTGAAACCATTAAAACTAAATGTGCTTACTTGATTCCTTGTAGTGTCTTTTAGTAAAACTAAACGCAGACTTTTTTATATTGCCAAAATGTAAAATGAAAAACACTGTGAAATAGTGACAGCTTTGCTTATATTCTGTGTATCAGGGGTTACACATGTAATATCTATGATTATACATAACATATGCATGTTATATCATCAACGTTGATGCTGTGGTAGCGACTTGTAGCACCTCGCTAAAGCATATACTGGTTTATCTTTATTCATATTTTACTCTAAATGGGACCATAATTTACTTAATGAACATCATGCTGTATTGAAAAAGACATGAATATATTAACAGGATAATTTTCCCATAGACCATACAATTGGACTGCAACTAGTAGAGTCGCACCCTGCTGGCAATTGCAGAGAATGCAGGCACTTTCACTTTCCAGACTCAGAGCTACCCGCTTGGAAATGACATGTGTTTTTCTCTGAGTCATAACTCAGTTCAGCTGGAGTGCACAGGGGTCACACAAATGCTACTGGAGTCAGCACAATTTACTCTTTCCACTCTTTTCACTCTTTGTGAACACACAACAAACTAAACCTGCATAGAATTAGTGTTTAGCCTGGATTTGGTACACATTGACTAACTGTTTCCATGGTGACATTACACTTCCTGTTTGCAGTCACTCCAAGCATTATGTCACTTTGTCCCGAATTCAAGGAAACATCCCGAAAATCATTTGGGAAATTCTTCTTAAATTACAGACTTGTAAAACAGAGAATTACAAATAGTTCTTATATGCTTGAAACACTGATATTTTTAGCTAAGACATGCAATGCCTGTGTAAAAACCATTAGATAAAGTCGGTGAAACCAGACCAGAAACAACCACCGAATGTTTTTAGTATCTTACTGGAAATGAGTTCTGCATCTGTAACATCTGTAATATATTGAAGCACAACCTCAGTTCTATAAACAGCCATAATGCTTTTATAACAAGCAGGGAGGGTCATCAGTATTCTGTTGGGTTCTGCTGTCTAACCCCTCAGTCTGCCAGTCAGTGAGCTCTGATGTGTAAATGGACAGAATCATTCTCCATTCACGGTTTCCTATTAGCATGGAAGATTTGACACAGAACATGCCCTCGCGCCCGTTCAGGTTGTGTGATTTCTCTCTCTCTCTCTCTCTCTCTCTCTCTCTCTCTCTCTCTCTCTCTCTCTCTCTCTCTCTCTCTCTCTCTCTCTCTCTCTCTCTCTCTCTCTCTCTCATACAGCTGAAGGGCTCCATGTAACAAGCTTGCACTGCTCAGATAAGCCCATTTAGGCAGTACTGTTCTAATTGAATTTGTCTGCCCCAGACTGAAATGACTGATTTGTGTGTGTGTGTGTGTGTGTGTGTGTGTGTGTGTGTGTGTGTGTGTGTGTGTGTGTGTGTGTGTGTGTGTGTGTGTGTGTGTGTGTGTGTGTGTGTGTGTGTGTGCATAATGTGAACTTCAGCTGCTTTGGTGTCAAACTGGAATGTAATTTGTGCCCTCCAGAGATTGAGGGAGGGCTGAAGCTGGCTGGCTCTGTCTACCGGCTGACATTTTCCATCCACCACATCTATCGTGCGCTCACTCATCCTTCCTCCTCTTGTCATTTCCTTTTCTATAAATCATCTCCCTTCCAAAGGTCTCTACATGAAGGCCCATCTTCTCTCTTAGTGCCTTTTTCCATCACTTTGGCAATTCAGTTTTTAATTGAACAGTCCCAATTCTAACAGTTTAACTGTAATGAATATAGTGTTTATATCTATATGTAGGACGTTGACGTTGAATTTATACACTGATAAAAATTTAAACTGGATCAAAGTGGTTTATTTTAGCCCAAAAAAGAAAAAAAGCATATACTATACAATATTTTACATCAGTGGCCCGAGTGCCGCTCTGTGCAGCCCAAGAGCTCTCTGAGTGTCTCTCTAGTTAGCTCAAGCACCTCTCTGATCTGACCTCAGGGCAGTAAAGAACCGTAATCCTGCACACAGAAGAGGCTCCAAAGTCAGCAGTGTATTATGTACTTCTACACTTTGCAACACATTCACACTCAATAGCCATGATAAATCCTGTCTTTGAGAAGCTTTATAATGTTCTACAGCTGAATACTTTGTGTAAGACCAAACCTAGCATTAGTGTAAGTTAGAATAGCAATGGGTTAGACTATTTTTTAAATATTTCATTGACTAAATGATTAATAGAGAAATAATCACAATATTAATATTAATAATGACATTAGTTGTTAGCTACAGCCCTAGTTCAGATGTATTAAAGAACCTACACTTTGACCTATAAAACAGGTTGTACAAATTAGTTGCAACATAGATTTAAGATAAAATTCAAGTCATTACCTGCTAACTGTTTTCATGGTAGAAGTGGAGAAGACTAATGGTAGAAGAACCAGAGGAAAGGGTTCTTCAGTATTTACTATTTACTGATAGTCATTGTCTGATATGGATTACATCCCTTTACATTTATGATGTCACTGACATACACACTCTTCATTGTGTACATTGTGTATTACACCTGGCATGGGAACTGTCATTAGCACCAACTGGTTGGTTGTGACAGAAACTTGTAACTGATTTGTGATGGAAGTTTTTCAGAAGTTCAGGTGGTTGTTATTCACTAAATCAGTAAAGGCACACTGGAGCTCTCAACGCAAGAATAATTTAATCGGATAGATTCTATATAGACATATAGATGGGACCTCAAGAGAACAATAGCAAAACATCGGGCCTGTAATCGTCATAACATCAATATAGCTCGATTTTTATAAAAAGGCCACACAACTTTTTCATGTCATTTACTGTACATTAAGGTGTGACACACACCATCATCCTCACCTTAGTAAAAAAGAGTCTGTTAGAAGTCTCAAACAGAAGTGACTGAAATAATCATTCAAATCACTGAATTATTAATGAGACATTAGCTGTTAGCTGCTTCCCATGTGGAAGCTTTACATCTTCTTTTTTAATTAAACAGTCTAATGTACAGTAGCTTCTAACATCGGTCAGTTCCAAAAAACCTCTATGATACGCTGAATGAAGCATCACTTCTGCAACAATGTTTTGATCATGAAATAACTTAATTATGGTGAAGAAATTAACAAGTTTAGTATGAAACTAGTGTTGGCTTTACACTCAAACCTAAGATTAAGCCTTCATTTTGCTGGTGCAACAGGCTGCAGGTTCTCCTAAATTTAACACTAAATCCACCTTTTTGTCACTCTATTATTCTATCAATTAATCCCAGTCCTAGTCCCAACATCCATCCCCGACATATTGCACAGAAATCGTCCATAAGAGTTTGGGTGTAGAGTTTTTGAAGAAGATTGAGAGATTTAGGGCATGCAGCAGAATAGCAGTACTAAGCTTGTATTTTACAGTATTGGGTTAGCCTCAGTCAGGAGACAAAGTAGGGTCACCAAAAGGTACTGGTTTATAGGAATGCTGGTTATTGCATTACATCATTGACTATCTAAAAATCCAGCAAATGGCTTAGAGGATTTGTAGCTCTTACATCACACCCGGACAGTATCAGTTTGACAGCTGATTTAGGAAATGAGAAAGGCCCCTTTTGTCATCATTCATCTGCTAATGGAGCCAGAGTTAAACAGGCTCAATTCTCTTCAATGGTCTCCTCTACTGAGGGTAAAGTCCCATAGAAATAAACTGGCTCTATTCACATTTGCATGTTTTCACTGATGTTAGCGCCGCACCGGCTTGAGTGGACACACACTTTGTGCACAGTTTCAAAATGACCTTCCTCAATTAAATCCTGGGTGTGTGTGTGTGTGTGTGTGTGTGTGTGTGTGTGTGTGTGTGTGTGTGTGTGTGTGTGTGTGTGTGTGTGTGTGTGTGTTTGTGGAAAGAAAGTGTGTGTGGCACATGTGGGAGCTGAGAGCATGCATTCTCAGTGTGCTGCTGTTTGTTTACATGGGTCAGGTATGGTGTTCACTGCAACAAATGGCCTGCATGCATGTTTGTGTGTGTGTGTGTTTATATGACAATGCTTTTGTGTGTTTCAATTTGTTTGTGTGTGTGTGTGTGTGTGTGTGTGTGTGTGTGTGTGTGTGTGTGTGTGTGTGTGTGTGTGTGTGTGTGTGTGTGTGTGTGTGTGTGTGTGTGTGTGTGTGTGTTACTGTACATCAGTGCCCTCAGAGCAAGTGAAAACACAGCAGTTTTTGTTGGGCTCAGCTGTCCTGAGCTCACATTACTGTGCATAGGCAGAAAGTATCTTTATGGTGAACTCAGAGCACACACACACACACACACACACACACACACACACACACACACACACACACACACACACACACACACACACACACACACACACACAGGTTTGTTTAAGTCTCCTTTGGGGTATTTACATTGACTTACATTCAACCCTAAATATCACCACTACTTGCCTAACTTTAACCTAACCTTAACTCTAACCAATGACCCAAAAATCAGCTTTTTACCAATTGGTGACCCAGACTTGTGTCTCAAATCTGTCCCCAGTTAACTGGTCTTAAGTCTGGTTTGTGTCCCTGAAAGCGATTTAAGTCTCCCCCAACACAAACACACACACTCCCTGGACACACAGATACATGCGCGCACACACGTGCATACACAGTCAGTCATCTAGTTTCTGTCTAGGGAGCACATTATGCATTACGCTGCTGCTGCTGCTATTAATAAACATAAGCACAAACACCTCTGGATACCTGCAGCTTTTGGGCTGTCATTGAAATAAACCTGAGCACAAACAAACTTGCAGATGCTTTGACTGTTTGAACCACGTAAGCAGATTTTGTTTTACTTTTTCTGGTACTTTAAATGTTACGTGTAGCATTTTTCACATCTCTAAGTGATTTCCATATTAAATCATAGATATTAGTGTTATTACAGAGAGACAGTTGGACAGCCTGTCCAAGTTCTACATCTCTCTGAATGACTTTACTGTATAAAACTGGGAGAGGGCACCGCTCTTCCAATGCAAACTGACCCTTTAAGCTTTATGGGTCAGTTCACTCAAATCAATACTTTCTCAGCATAAGAGGGATTTATAGTTGCGTTTGAAAGGTTACAGCAGAGCTTTAGAACCTACTCATGTACCCGCTGTAGCTACACCACAGCTGACCTCCTTAAAAAACATGTCAGGGCTACAGAGAGTCCATGTGGCAAATGTGACAAGGTAATATTTCCCATCATTGGTGCATATTATAAAGTAAATGAAAGCATCATGTGACACGAATACTATTTTGTAAGTAGTGAAAGGAGAAGCTGAACTATGAATCAAACCCGTCCAGCAGGCAGGTATCTCTAGTGGTATCTACCCATACAGATAGTTAGAGTCATATTTGTTCCATTCAGTGAAAATGAAGTGAACTCTGTGTTCCTGATAGTACAGCAGCAGTCTCTTTCCAGAAACAGTGTCCTAGTTTCTCTACATCAGTGGTTACCAAACTTTTTTAAATTGCAGCACCCTTTCTTAGAGGTTTTTTTTTTTTCATGGCAATCCCCCATACTCAGCCTACCCACACAACACATACAGGATCAAAGATTTCAGCTAAAAATGATACCATGGCTATCTGTTGTAAGACTTTTTAACTTACAAACACAACTGATGTGAGACTGACAACTGAACAAAATTGTGGCACCTTTGGTCCATGTTCAAAATAACTCAGGGAACCTCATCACTCATTTTGATAACCACTGCCTGAAATAATCCACAAACCTTGCCAGATTCTGCATTTACTGGAGTCAGAATACTGAATTACATTTCTGAAAAGAGCATCTGTCTATTTGTGTGTGTGTAAGAAGGGTTGATCAATGGCAATATTTAACCTCCACGGCTGGTTTAGACATCCTCTACATGAAAATGTTGATTTGTCAAGAGTGGACTGAATACCACCTAACATATGTCACAGTATGCAGTGGAAGTATGCTGCTGCTTTTTTATCTTAGAGATGTTAATACAGGATAACATGTTCAGGTGTGCTTTGTTTCACGTGTTCTGTCTGAATATCACAGTGCCACTGGATCTGCGAAAATGCCAAGCAACATTCCTGTAACAAGACGCTCCATATTTCTTTCTCATTAGTGTCTATCCTTGCCAAGACGCGGACACTGAGGCACTATTTTTTTCTTTTCACCACAGTCTTGCACAACAGCCTTTGTCTCTCAAACAGGGATTCTGTTGTTTATAACCTCAGGGGTTTTCCTTAATGTTTAACGACGTGTAGACATGTAGTGTATTTATAATTGAGAGGAACATGGTTTCAAAATAATGAAAACACAAGCTGCATACAAACTAGTTCCATACTAGTTCAGGCTCACTGGTCCTTGAAATAAATTTCCGTGAAATAAATAATAATAATTACCAGTATAATGACTCTGGGGGGTGACCTTCCACCCATGATGCATTCCTGTTTTTGTGGTCAAGAGCTATCTGTATGATGATGCCCTCGTCAATAAGGCTTTAGCTCTCAATAATCAAATAATCCTAATTCGCCGGCAGTGAGAGATTTCTTTAAGTGCCTCTGAGACATATTCCTCTGCCATCATAAAACGATTGCTCTAAATCATGCTGTAATGAAAGACATTGGCTTTGTCCCCTAGAAAATGATGGCAGACACAAACCACTGGATAAAGATAAGAACGTATCTATGAATGTTGCAGATGTGGCTGTACATAAAACAACATTGCTGTCATATTCAGAGGCTGGATCCTCTGAAGTATCTAGACTAAACATGATAAGTCTCTTTTTCCCTTTGTTGACTGATTACAAGTTGATGAGCATCATTTAAACACACCATTAGTTTTGGTCTTTTTGACCCTTAAACGCTTCATTTATGGCTCAAGGACAATTTAGTGGAGACGATAGCGGTCGCCCAAACTGCCTTCACCATTCTGACCCACAGCAGAAATGTAATGGACCAAAATAGTTTGCGCGTCGGTTCAACGAGAAGAAATCGACAGTGTGTGTATTTATAAATACGTGATGATGATGCACATGATGATAAATCACACATGAATCAATATATTGAGTCATTTGGTTTATTTCTCCAGCCAACATAGCGAGTGAGCAGAGACGGACTGGCCATCTGGCATACCGGGCATTTTTCCCGGTGGGCCAACGTGCTATTTGGGCCGACAGTCCCAACACTTTAAAAAAAAAAGTATATTAGTCTGACCGGCCCATAAAACAAGTAGATCAGCGGCGCGATTGAGACTGGGCTGGCCCAATCACATTGTTAAACACGTTCGCTTTGGTCCTACCTGCGTAAAAAAAAGTTATTTTTAAAATTATTTCTTTAAATCTTTAACTCACTTGCTTTTATTTTGAAAGCTGATGTTGTTCTTCATGTTGTTTTCCCCTCAGTCTCTAGTTTTCATTTCATCTCAGCACAGCTATGAAGAAAATTCATAAAACCCCAGCATGTACACAAAATGTTCACTCAAGTTGAAACATTTGTATCCTATCACGCAGCAATTTTTAACACACAGTAACAGATCACATGGTATATTTAACATAATAAACACTTTCATAGCACGAAATCTATCAGTACAACAGGAGTCATCTCATACGTGCTACCCTGCTGCTCTCATATTCTTCTTTTAACACTATTTCCATTTAAAAGTGAAGTTCTGTTGGCTTCAAGTTTGCAGTTTTTTGAACCCAGTTAAGTTACAATCAATGAAACTGCATCTTCCTGCAGATGTTTCAAATCAAACGCAAATTGGAGCCCCGCAGTGTGCAAGCTGCTTATTCTGTTCAAATCAAAAAACCTTCAATTTCTACCTCTAGAAGGCACACGCAGCAGACTGGTGGGAATCTCAGTGCAAGTGTCCTCAGGGAAGCTGGAAACAACCTCAGACACTACCCCGATGAAGGGAAGATTACAGATACTGTAGCCAAACACTTTCTAGCTTTCTAACTATATCCATTCTCTTCCTTTCTTTATCCATTCCTATCTGGTCTCAATTTGTTGATTTCATAGTTCATAAAATCTGCTGCTGTAATGATGACATTTCCCCACGGGCATCATTAAACTTACATCTGATATGATCTCATCTCCACCATGTATGTGTATGTTCCCTCATCCAGTAGTGGTCTGTTAGGACGAAGGTCCAGCAGGGCAGAACGAAGGGAGAGTTCACTGGCTCTTATCCCAGTTTGGATGCCATGTGAGGGGGGTGGGGGGTGGGGGGTTTAGGAACAGACGCTTCTGACCCTCAATGCCAGCTAAGCCCCCACAATCTGTTCTCCCAGTTAGTGACAACTGTCTGAATGTGTGTTTGATAAAATGTGTGAGTGTGTCAATATGGTAGTGAATGTGTATGTGTGTAGCTTCCTTGCTATACACCAACAGAGAGAGAATATGTCATCCAACTCCAGCACCAAGACTTTTGGATTGGTTCTAGAGGACTGTGGGACGACTAACAATGTGTGACGCAAGTTGACAGGCTGACGCAGGCTGTGTGGGTGTTTGTGTGTGTGAGTGTGTGTGTGTGTGTGTGTGTGTGTGTGTGTGTGTTTGAAGAACAGTGAGTATTTACCTTGGTGATGTGTCATAACGGTTATGTGCCAAAATGAAGGTCACTGCGTCTTTCAGGATCACTGTGAGTAACTCTGAGTAAAACACGCACATCTCTCTCTACTCTCTCCCCAGTCTATCTCAATGCTCTTTTCTCTCTCCTTTTCTCTTTTTGTCAGTCTTCATCTGCTTGCCCTGTTTGCTCACTCCATGGTGCTCTTTTTAAATATCTCAACTAACAGATACATTCTTCATTTCTTAAAAAGCGTTGGTTTTGATTTAAGATTTTGTTCATGGAGGCGTACAAAGATAAATGAGACACAGACGAAAAGAAAGCGTGTATGGAATTTCAGAACTGCCGATATTAAAAGCAAATAATTTAGTCAAATTTATTTTGTATTTATTATTTTGGTGCAGATGGTGTTTAACAAGATTTCTAATCATTTTTGTGAGCCCTGTGACCTTTTTTTCCAGTACCACCATCAGGCTAAAATGATCCCCTGATTAACATTGCCTAGTTTATGACAAGGTATCTGTAAAACTAATTGCTGAATTTTCTTGAAGTTTGCTTTGGATATTTGTGTTTCCCTGAGAATGATTCCGAAAGAAATTGGTGCAATGGTGTCATGTGATACCCTAAGAAAGGGTGCCATGGTTTTAAAATGTGTCAGTGCCAACACCAGATAAAATATCAAATAGTCACATCACATAATTTAGTGAACATATTCAGCTTAAAGCTCTCTTTAAAGGTAGCCTGTGATGGTTTCTCCTTCAGTGAAGAGTTATACGTGTATATACTGAAACAATGAGTAACACTGAATACTGAGTTAAACTGAATACTGTGAAACATTGAGTAAAATATGAACACATTCATGCTCAGGGTTCTGCAGTCTGGCTGTGATTTTACAAAATGTGATCTTGTAAATGTGTAATGATGTCCATTAATGTGCTGTTCTTCTTATAATTTACCTATTTGTTTTATGTTAAAGAATGTTAAATATTGCACTTACCTATATCTATAACATGGCATTGTTTGACTCTCAAACATGACAGTTGTAGTTGTAGTTCGATTTATTTTTAAATTTAGAAAAAAAACTACTTGTATTTTGTTAACTAATTTACACTTAATCTATTAAGATTACATTTACAATCCAACTGCAGTAAAGTTTTGACATCAGAAATTGTACTCAAGGTATTTAACTCATGGTCCACCTATCAGGTTCCTTCATGTGCTCAGTCAGTCACACTAATTTACCATTTAATTACAATTTATTTCACACAGCTCCAATAAAATATGTTCAATACACCATTAAGCTTGCACATAATGAGACCCCCCCCAGAAAAAAGAACACATAATCACCAGTATCTCTACATTTTTTAGCTTTCATTCATACTAACTGCTGTGAATATTTATTAACCTTTATTTTATAAGACCATTGAGGAGGAATTTACAAAGGTGTCAAGAAAACAACAACAATGCAAAACAACATTAGGTAGGTAAATAGAGGGAAATTAACTGATGAATGAACACAAATAAACATATAAAATCACGGCTGAGTTAAAAATGTTTGCAATCTATTAAAACAAGTTCTGAAACAGCTGTAGTGGTGGTCAAGAATTGAATTTTAAGGCATTTTGCAGATTGCTCCAAGTTTAAGGTACACTGTAAGTGTTACTTTTTCTATTTCAGTTCTGACTAATGGAATGTAGAGTAACAATGTATAGTGAGCAAGTACCAATATAGTGTGACTTCAGAGTTAAAAGAGATGAAATATAGGGTGGCAGTATCTGTAATAAGACTGTATCCAGAATGTCACTCATAATAACCAGCAGCAGCAGGGAAATAAAATCATTGTGGAACATTTATGTAACAGGGACAAACTGTATGTTTGAGTGCCAGAAAATCATTAATAAACAGATGTGGCAGATCAGGGGTCAGCAACCTTATGCCAATGGTGGTATTTGGGAAGTTTAACCAATGGCACATTAGCAGGAGAGGAACTTTTTTGGAAATATTGATTGCCCTCTCGTCCGCATGCCAAATTAGCTCTTTCACAGCCATTGGCAGTTGGGCAACCTATTTTTACCCTAGTTAGACTTTTATTCCATTCGCATTCAGGGTCAGAAACAAACACCCTGAAAGTCTTTGCCACTGCTAAACATCATGCTACTGAAGCAAGCTGTTGGATTGGTCACTGCATTGGAAAATGTGGAAAGCCATGCACTGACTGCACTCTGCTGCTTAAAACCAATGCCTGAAACCACAAAAGGTGAAGACCAAGCCAAAGTACTATGGAGTATTTTGAGGAGTGAAAGATTGATATTAGCAACATTTTTGTACTGACCACAGATGGCGCCCCCACCACGGATGGGAAACTGGGAGGAGCGTTGACATAAATTGAGGAACAAGTCTGTCACCCCATCATGAAACTCTACTGCATAATACACCAAGAAAAACCTCTGTGCCAAAATATCTCTCATTCAGATCTTAATGAGGTCAAGGCTACAGTAATGAAGGTTGATATCTTCATAGTTAAGCGATCAGGTCAAGTCCCTACACAAAGATAGGCTATCCCTCTCCACTCAGTGGTTAGGTGGCTGGTTTTTGAGTGGTTATCGGCTTCTTTGATGCCATAAAGGTCTTCCTGGCTGAAAAAGGCCAAGACATTCAGAACTATAGTCTAGTACTAGACACCTCAATGAGCTTAATCTCCAACTGCAAGGTGCAGGGAAAACTGTTTTGGACATGTTGGGTACATGGGTGGGTTTTGTTGGAAGGCAACATTTCTACCACCACTGTCTACTACTTCTACTACTTGACACTAAAGATAAGAAAACACATCAGCTGATTTGGGTTGGCGTTCTCAACACAATCCGGAGAATTTCATGGACCCATGTTCTCTTTCTTGATAAAATTCAATAGTTGTGATGGATTTGTGGATTGATCTCTGATAGACTGGCTGGACGCACAGCACATGTTAATGCAGCTGACTGAGCTGAAGAGCTCAACACTGTGGGTGACCAAGTTTGCAGAGCTATGGAAACAGCTGGAAACCACAGCAGGGCACGATCACTGAACCGAATCTTCACCTGCTCAATATCTCTATCGGAGAGGTTTACATGTCTTAGGAACACTGCATTGGCTTTGCTGACAGTCTTCAGATCAACATATCTGTGTGAGCAGATATTCTCGTGCTGGAGCTTGTGTGCAACTTAAAGTGACTAAGCACAACCTCCAGATGATTTAGCTCAGCAATGGAAAACAGGGCCAGGGATCACATTCAGTGGTAGGCATCTGTTTATGTGTAGCACACATGGCTGTGCATAATGGAGCTCTTTGTCCGAGGTTTCTTTTTTTCATCTCAGATGTGGATGTTTTCATAAGGACGGCAGCTTTCTTTAATAGTACTCATATTTTTGTTTGTTACACTTTATTCTCTGTTATTGATATTTGCTGCCAATTCAACATTTTGTAAATGAGGGAATGTCATTGAAATCAGTGTGCTGGAATAGGAACTGTGCTTATAATTTGTAACCACAGGGGGTAAAAATAATACAAGTAGGGTTAGTGATTTAAATCCAGATGTGGGTGTTTTCATAAGCATGGCAGCGTTCTTGTTTACTGGTCATATATAATTACAATGTCCTGATTGTGGGAGAGAAATTTTAATAATCAAATCAAATAAAAAATGTTGTTATGCACATTGCGTGTATGGATGGAATTGAATTACAGATCTGTTGGAGATTTAAATTTTGATGTGTTGTCATTTTTAAACTTCAAAACAAATAGTTAAAACGAGGATCATATCTTCTTTCACCAACACCGACAGCCTATCAACGTACTGGATTTCATTCATTTTACTAAAGCTGTTAATGATTTTCCAAAGGAAACAGAGAGGGTGTATTTGAAAACATATTCTATGTCTCGAAACTGTTTACCATCATTTAATAATGGCATGGCCATGCTCTCTGTAGGCTGTCTGTGTTGATGGAAGAAGGTATGATCCTTGTTTTAACTGTTGGTTTTTTAAAGTTTGTCCACTTTTGTGGGCCGGCTGTTGTTAAATGAATAAAATGAGTTTGGAGACACAGAATGACATTTTACAAAAATCTTCTTTATTGTTGTTGTTATTTAGTATTATTATGTGTATTCATACCATTTGCAAGTAAATGTTAGTCTTAATAAAAACATTTTTTGGTGAGCACAAATACATAATTTTAACCCTTTCATGCATGAAATATTAAATCAAAGAGTTATAATTTGTATTGTTTGTTTTTACTCTTAAACAAGTGAAAATTCATGCCAGTATTTTTTTTTTTAGTATACTGTATTTTGAAGGAGTAAGACATGTGTACACTAAGGGCTGGGTATGGGTACTCGATGCCTATAAGGTATCGATTGAAATAAATCAATACCATGTAGTATCGAAACGTCTCCCATCACACGATACCTGAAATCGATCCTTTTTGCACCCAGAGCTAGAAAATATGACTATTTGACTATCTACAGATTTTGAGCATTTTGTATTTAATAATTATTGATAATTTGAAGACTTTCAAAATAAATTTATGTAAAAATCAAGTTATTTAGATGTGGAGGAGAGGTGACATTTAATGCAATTTAATGCTTCTATTCACATGATGGGTATCTAATGAAGTACTCAGTTGGTATCACTTTAAGGGCACTTGAATTGGTACTGGTATCGTAGTTTTTTAAACAATACCCAGCCCTAGTGTTCACTGTGCTGGACAGCATGCATCAATGTAAAAATGGATGGATCAATATAGGTTGAATAAAACATTATTTCATTAAGATTTAACATTTACTAAGATCAAATGATATGAATACACATAGTAACATTAAATGAAAAACAACAATAGAGATGAAAATATATCATTTTATGTTTTGAAACTTATTTTATACATTTAACAATGGCAGGACCACAAAAGTGGACAAGTTTTAATATTAACCTTAATATTAATATGGCACACTGATTAAGACAATTTTAAATGGCACAATGTTGTGTATTTCATGTCTGAAAATAAGTTTAGACTTATCTTTGCTTTCAAATGGACTTCTTTTCTCTTCGTTTTCCATCATAATGAAACAAAACTATCAGCTTAGACTTGGTCTCACTTTGTCATCACCATCCAATTAACAACCACGGCACACAGAGAATACACACACACACACACAGAAACGCAAATGTACACGCACTTTAATAATAGATAACTTTAACAGAGCTCAGAGTCACAAAGTTCATCTTTGTTAGCATTTTAAATAAGCGAGTGAATATTTCAGTGGTTTCAGAAATTAGGTTTGTAGTGAAAAAAATGAAGATGCATTTCTTTAAACCTTTGCAGTTTGTAGAGGCTTAATGGCTGAGGTCATGTAACTGCAGACACCTCAACCCCCACTGTGAAAACTGTGCGTAATTAGTCTGAAAACTCACACAATTGGTGTCCTTCTGCAAAAATGGACTGCTTCTTTAACAGTTCATTACCATCTTACAAAAGAATACAGAGGTTTAGTAATATTTTAGAACATGTATTGATATTGGCAACTTGGGAAAAGTCTTTTGGATTTATTTATAATTTCATTTAAATTAACTGATGACAGAAACTGGTTGTGGACACTATTACTATGTCTAGATGGCCTGTGGTGTGATCCTGAGCTGTACTTTACTAGAACATGATGTAACTTTCTTTCATTTGTCACACCTGAATCTGCTCCCTGCAGTCTGCACTCCCCTCAGATATGAAGAACAACTCAGGGCGCGTGTCTGTGTGTATGAGTGACAGGCAGAGATTGAGGAAATGCATGTGAGTGCTTGTGAACAGTATGTGTAAATGTGTGTGAGATGCAGTTTATTCCCTGGAGTTTCCAACGCCGCAACGCGTCAGGATATTTTTGAGGCTGCGATCTGAGCACGGCTAAAGCGGCAAAGCTGTGAAACAAGGATGTGTGCGGGGGAGGCTTTCGGCACACCTTTCACTTCCTGTTAACACTGTCAGTTCGCTTTCCTGCTGTAGGTGTGTTTCTACAACGCAGCTGAGTATGCTTGAATGACCTGCGTTCAAGATGAAGCCTGTTTTTTTTGTCAAAGGCAGATGTAAACACCAGGATATACATAACAAGAAATGTTTCTAAACTGGGCTGAGTGAGTTAATATTAGGAAAAATGTAACACATCATAGGCCCATCACACAAGGTGGCACTGGAAGTGTTCTTTTGATGTTGCTAGGCAACTGCCAAGTCAGCTGCCGTCAAGCACGTGTTCTTACTATAGACTGTAGATAAAGAGGGTGTGATGTCACTTATTGGTTTACATTGGAGCCAGTTTAAAGTATGGCCAGACCGATACTGGATTTTTGGGGCTGATACCGATAGCGATATCAGGGAGTAAAACATTCCAATATCGATATATCGGCCTACAATCTCATATATACTGAATATATATATATATAAAATACGCATTTTTTGCAATGTGGTTATTAAACACTTGTGATAAAGTTATGTGATGGAGAATTTAATTATAATACATTCCTATTTATAATAAAACACATACACAAAAAAACATATGTACGTATATATTAAACTTGAATTAAGAAAAATACAAAAAAATACAATGATGCTCATGGAAAGGTAAAGAAACGGGAAAGGAGATCAATGGTAAAAACCATGAGTAAAGTGTACTGAATCTGTGAGCCTCAGATTCTCTGGCAGGCTGTTCCATAATTTTGGGGCCTGACCGAGGCCTGGTTGGGATTTGTTATACAACAGGATTTTAGAATGGTAAGTAAAGACCTGCCAGAGGATCTGAGGCTGCAAACTGGCTCATTAGTAATCAGTGAGTCTTCAGTGTACAAAAGGGTCAGCCCATGAACAGCCTTAGAAAAAGTGATTAAGTAACATTTTAAAATCAGTTCTAAAATGGACTGGCAACCAGCCGAGTGATGCTAGAAACATGGCAATGTGACATTGTCTGTTAAAGCCGCTTGTGACCATAATGACTTGTTGGTATTTCTTAATAGAAGTTGACGCGTTTTGATGGGAGGCAGGTCTGTTTTGGAGCCAGCATCTAGTGGCCATGGGCGGTATTGCACTTTAAGGTACAAGTGCATTAACTTCAGTCTCAAGCTGTGTTAGTTGCTGCTTGCTTCTTATGAGTTCCTGTTTAGTTTCTGGCAGACATAGACAACTTTCAACTACATAAACTTAACAACTGTACACTTAAAGCTGCTGTAATCTTATACCTAAACCCAGTCTTAAGGCCTGGCCACAACAGCGTTTAAAACAGCACATTTTCGTGGAATCAGTTCAATTCAATGGAGTCACCGCAGTCGCTTGTGGGGGTGAAATATGCTGACAAATCAATACGGTGGAAGAGCACTGAAGAGAGTCTATAACGTCATCACTAAAACCTCATCCATACAGTAGAGGGTACTTACTGACACTAATATATTTTTAGTAAATTCACACCTGATTAATAGTCACTATCCTGTTCTATCCAGCCTACTGTACGTGTGCATGTATATGTGTGTGTGTGTGTGTGTGTGTGTGTGTGTGTGTGTGTGTGTGTGTGTGTGTGTGTGTGTGTGTGTGTGTGTGTGTGTGTGTGTGTGTGTGTGTGTGTGTGTTTGCTTTGCTGCTAATGGAGGGGAATATTACCCAGGGACAATTAATTTGACAGTAGCATCAATGCAGATAGATGGATAGAGAAAGAGAAAGAGAGAGATGTAGTGAATGCAGTATGTGGGTGTATGCTCATGGCTGAACAACACTCTAATTTCCTGCTAGAGGCTTGCTGGGGGTTTTTTGTGTGTGTGTGTGTGTGTGTGTGTGTGTGTGTGGTATACAGTAGTTTATGCTCCACTGGTACTTTCTTACCTCAGTGTAACTCAATCCAAGCAAGCCTATTAGTACTCACCACTTAAGAGAGATAGCAGTTTGTCAGGAGCAGTTTATATTCAGGAAAAGACGGATTAATAAGAGAGAGTGAGAGTGGAGCTGATGCACGGTATCCTCTGTGGACTCTAGTATTCACTACAATACATTTTCTCAAACTCCAGCATAAAATGTACCTTTATGCAGATGTCAGCAACTTCCTGCGAGGGTTCATACAGCAGTGATGTTCAGTTTGAACCAATTCAACCTGCAAGTATTACACCCGCTCTTTCTTAAAGGGGACCTATCATGCTCAATTTCATCTCTATATTTTGATTCTTGGATTCCACTAGAATAGCTTTGAATGTTCTACAGTTCAAAAAACTCAATTTTTCTTTTATTCTGGTCCTTTATGCAGCCCCTCAGTTCAGCCTCTGTCTGAAACAGGCTGTTTTAGCTCCTGTCCCTTTAAGGCCTCCCTTCCAATAAGCCAATCTGTTCTTACTGGCCTTCAGGAAGCTACATAAACAAACTATAGGATGGCAGGATTTCACTTCTTTTTCTCCTTTTTTACTTCAAAAAAACGTCTCAAATCCATACATACATGTTGGAGCTTAAATCCAATCACAAATATTAGTGTGTACGGCACAAACACCTGCAGCAATGATTGCAGCAGGATGTCTCTGTTTGGTAAATATTACACTCATTATTACATTAATTGCATATTGTGTGACATTACAGTGTAATTTATGTTTGGGAAATGCTGTAGCGGAAAAATGTCTGCTGTGAGGAAATAACAATGGTAATGCAGTTAGTAAAATGTCAATCAGCTGTCGCCAAAGAACTGTATAGTTTCTCCATGCACCTTGCATGCTGTGTGTGGAGCAGATGACCACATAAAGAAATATGTCACAAGATGATGTCAGTTTGTGCCAGAACCAAGTGTTCAGAGCAGTCTGAATCCAGGCTTTCTGCTCACAGGGATTACTTACCATACGTTGAAGTCATTATTTGAAACTTTGTCCAAGTTTATTATGAACATCTAGCAAGTGTTTTTGTGTCTTTGTAAGTTCATTTCCCCATTGTCGGCACATTGCTATATTGAGACAACGAAAAGTGATTGCATGATAGGCCAATGGTCTGAAGACAATGGTGAAGTATTTTATATTATATTTTGTTATTTTAAGTGTGTATTATCAAGATAATAATGCAGCTATATGGGCGGGTGCACAATACGCATACACTCTGCTTGTTTCACATGCAGTAGCACACAAACATGCGAAAGATTATAAATAAAAGGATTACGATGTGGGAGATTATTATTGAGGACATCAACATATTTTTAAAAATTCAAAATGGTTAGTTAATATTAATCAGAATTAGCTAATAATGCAGTGATGATGGAATGATGAAGTTGTGTAACTATTTGACTGGGAGATGACACTTTGATGGTTTATTGCATATTAAACCCAAAACACACCCATGATTAATTAAGAGAGAAAAGTACAACCCCTTTTGAACCATGCGCTTGGTGATGTGACCATTTTTTCAGCCGTTCAACTAGGAAAGTGGATTTGGTCACACCATAAATGCACTTGCGCCACACGCTTCAGACTGTGCACTGGGCTTGCTTAGTGTAACGTAACTTGTGTTGTTTTTTATTTAAATTTTAAAAATCCATTCGTTTTCACCTAAGGCTAGTTAATCCTGAGTATAACAGCAGGAGACAAGGCTCTTAGCAGCAGCCAGCCAGTGTGTCCATCATCAATCATGCCTCATGTCAAAGTTTCCATCAGCAAATCCCCACCTGCTCATTCTTTGTACTGTAATTCAGTGTGGTTAAGAACACCCACCACAACAACAGCAGATCTCCATTAAAAAAAAAATTATAATAATTTAATGCAATCGCAGATGCCAGGAGAACAGTCAGCCCTTAGTGACGAGTCAAAACACTTTGATGCATCTGCTCTGGTGATTATTTATTTTTCTGAAGATGTCAGGGGGGCAGCTACAGTAGACCTGACCAGCTGTTCCATCCAGCTGGACAGACGAGGCCACACAGACAATAGAGTTCAGATTAATGTAAAGCAAATTTTCCCCTTCAACAGTCTGCATTTATTCCCCACAAACAAGCAATATAGAGACTGTAGCCTACAGATATCACTTTAGACTACTGCTCTCTGACTTACTCAGAGCTCCTATTCTTACTATTACTTCCCCCCAGCTTCTCTTCTCGACTGTGCATTCATGAGTTGGAGTCGTAAAACCCTGCTATGTGGGATGGGAAGTGAAATTGACGATCAAGATAAAACATTTCCAACTCCCATGGATACAACTTTGCCTAAATTCACATCGCCCAAAGCGATTGTGTGGCGGTTTATTTCCACTCATGCTTTTATTGATAGTATACCGCCTCCAAAATTTGCTGCACATTCATCCTGAACTCACTTTAAGAGTAGGCACATACACTGTAAACGTTATTGTATTTTTGTGCATTTAGCAAATACATGGACACATTTGTCATAATCTTAAAAAATAAATATGTATGTCACATCTTTTTCCCCTCGATTATACACCGATTTATTAGTGCATGAGGACAATCGGTGCGTTGACATGCATTTAAGAAACCAGGTTACTCTGCTTAATTAACCAGATGCTGCTTCTTGAATTTGTTTGTGAGAGAGAGACAGACAGATCAGAGTGTAGGTTTTCATCACAGCGCAAAAGTGTGTGAACAACCATGTTCAGTAGGGCTGGGTATCGTTTAAACAATTACGATACCAGTACCAATCCAAGTACCCTTAACCTTTGTGTCGTCCTCCCGGGTCAAATTGACCCCGTCTGTTTTGACTGTTCCTTCTTTCCTCCCTTCCGTCTGTCCTTCCTCCCTCCCTCCTTCTCTCCTTCTTACTTTCCTCCATCCCCCTGTCTTCCTTCCTTCTGTCCTTCCTTCCTCCCTCCCTCCCTTCCTCCTTCTTTACGTCCCTCCTTCCTTCCTTCCTTCGTTCCTTCCTTCTTTCCTCCCTCCCTCCTTCTGTCTTTCTTTCCTCGCCATTACCTTCCTTCTTTCCTCTGTCCTTCTTTCCTTCCTTCCTCCCTTCCTCTTTTCCTTTCTCCCTCCCTTTCCCCTTCCTTATTTCCTCCCTTTCTTCCTTCCCTCCTTTCGTTCCATCTTCCTTCGTTCTTCCTCCCTCCTTTCCTTCCTTTTTCCTCCCTCCTTTCCTTCCTTCCATCCTCCCTTTCTTCCTTTCCTTCCTTCTTCCTGCCTTCCGTCCTCCCTCCTTTCCTTCCTTCCTTCCTTCCTTCCTTCCTTCCTTCCTTCCTTCCTTCCTTCCTTCTTCCCTTCCATCCTTCCTTCCTCCTTTACTTCCTTCTTCCTCCCTTCCTTCCTTGACTCGAGGACAACAGGAGGGTTAAAGTGATACTAATACCAACTGAGTACCTCAATTAATACCCATCATGTGAATAGAAGCATTCAATTGCATAAAATGTCACCACTCCTACACATCTAAATGATTTCATTGCAACTTCACCATCACAGACAGGTTGTAACTGCTGTGGCAGTGGGCCAATTACATGTCGCATTAACTCAAAGAACACTTGGGTTGATTGGCTGTGAGCAAGTCCACACAAATAGTCATATTTTCTAGCTCTGGCTGCAAAAAGGATCAGGATCAGCAGGATCGTTTGATGGGAGACGTTTCAATACTACTTGGTATCTATTTATTTCGGTTAGGTTTAGGGTTAGGGATACCTTAAAACGTATCAAGTACCAATACCCAGCCCTAATGTTCAGTGGTGGAAAATGGCTCATTTAGATCTCTACATGTGACTTTGTGTTAGTTTCAGTTTCAGTCAGACTTTAAATGGAATTATTTTAAATACAAGGACGTGTAATGATCTTTCCTTTCATCCAGTTGCTCTGCTGTGCTTTCCTTGTTTGCAGTCTAATGTTATGCACGTCTACCTGTAAAAAGCAGTGTATGTATGGCAGGTTTCTTGTTGACATGACAGTTAAGAAATCAGCTGACAGTAAACTGGTTACTGAAGTGCATGTTAACAAACTGAATGTGATCAATTATACATGAAACCAAAATAAGTAGACTATGCTATGTTGACCTGGTCACATGATGATTTTACTCTCTGGGTGTGTTCCCATGGAAACGTGTAACAGGTTCAGTCTTGTGTCGAACCTAAATGCTAAAAGAAAGTGATTCAATGTACAGTATACATTAAAGTCAACACATGTATCTACAATTTGTGTGGAACTGCTAGCAAATTGGTGTCGGTTGCTAGGTATAGTTGCACACAGTCACTCTGCTGGTTGAGGAAGTAGTTTCAGCTCTAAACACCCCTTTTTAAAAAACATTTTTCTTTGTGTACTAACTAAACAAATTATACAAATTAAACATGAAGTAAGCTAGTTGTTTGTCCTAGCTTGTCCTGTCTAGCCAGGCTGCATGCTAAGCTAGGCTAATTGTCTGTAGCGCTAAGCTTAACACACAGATATGAAAGGGGTTTCAGTCTGAATATGACTCTTGTGAAATGATTCAGTTCATTTGGAATTGCTGGCAATGAAGCTACTATAGTTATCAAAGGACTGTATTAGCCAGAAATGAAATGGGACATAATTTAGCCACCCAGATGTAGCTCGCTGATGTTTATTTGCTTTTGTATTTTGCATGTAAGATTTAATTTGTTGTTTCCTGTAAATGGAATACATTTCCCAGCAGTAACTATACTGGACACCAAATGTAATTAGGCCAAACAGAGTCTATGCACAGCATCTCAATTAAGTGTAATATGTTTCATCTCTCTTTTACAGCATTCACTTTACGATGTTGGCTGACAGAACTGGTGGATTTTCACATAAAGATGTTGCCAGCTGCAGGTTTAATGTATATGACATGTAATGTGGGGGGCCTCCATTTTTTATGAGGAAGTAGGTCCGGGGGGTGGTGGAGCATTGGAATATTTGGCATGAAAGTCATTACGTCTTGACCCGAGGGCCTGGTGGATTATAGGATGGTACAGTATAGTATAGCAAGATCAGGAACACACACACACACACACACACACACACACACACACACACACACACACACACACAAACACACACACTATGGTGAGACAGTCTGGGAGGTCAGGGAAGGTCTCTGGCAAAGTTAGGCTGAAGCTGGCAGCTTGTGTGGGTGTGTGCAAGTACGGATATGTGTGTAAAACGTGCATGAGCGTGCACAAGCTTGTGTAATATAAGGCTGTTTGTGTGTGTGTGTGTGTATGATCAGAGGTCCTGTGTTAAGGACAGGCCTGCTAACTAGGCCAACAGCTGCTTTCCTGGCAATTCATCTCCAGTCAGCTTTGAAGCCATATTTTTTTTCCTCCCTATTATTTCAACACAGGAACATTTTGCATATAAATGGAGCTTATATTCTAGTAAACTGACCACCACACACACACACACACACGCACACACAAACATACACACACATGCAAACACCACACACATGTACACAGTGTAATACAAGCGTCCAGGTGTCGGCTTCAACCCTGCTTTATGTGTTATGTATTCAAATGAATGCAGCATATTCACCTTGTGTGTGTGTGCGTGTGTGTGTGTGTGTGTGTGTAGCAGCAGCGTGGGTGGTTTTGATTGTGCGCCACAGAAATTAGACTTCGTTTAAATTCAGAAAAGCAGCCGCTCTGTCCTTCTAACACCAATTTTGTGTGTGTGTGTGTGTGTGTGTGTGTGCCCTTTGATGGTGTACTGACGGCTCTCGGTTCAAAGAGATCCTTCGTTCCAGTTCTTTCTATTCCGCCTTTCTTTAATAAAAAAACAAAAAAAGCAAAATCGAAGAAAAAAAAGTAACACAGACACACACACACACACACACACACACACACACACACACACACACACACACACACACATACACAATTCTTCTCTCTTTCTTCTTGACACACTCTTCACATCCCTCCCTTGTTCCGTCCATCACTCTCTCTGACACACACAGTGAGGTGCATTGAAGCGAAGCAGAGCACACAGCTGTGAACCAACCCAGAGGCCTGTCCTTCCCTCTGTGTGTGCGTGCGTGTGTGTGTTTGTGTGTGTGTGTGTTTCTCTGACAGCCTGGACCACTGGGAAACAACCAGAGGCGTAAGCAGGTCAACATGAGAACGAGGGCAGTGTGAATGTATGAGAAAAAGAGAGAGAGAGAGAGAGAGAGAGAGAGAGAGAGAGGTGGGACAGCACAGGTTGATCCAAATGAATGTCGGTTTGGTTTTAATTAGAATATTCAGTACTTTTCAACACACACACACACACACACACACATACACACACACACACACACACACATCCACTCAGAATGGTTGAGGGTTGATAAATGATCACAGTCAGCGGTCAGCCTCTCTTCCTCTCCTCACAGCTGCTCTGCCACATGCTCACATCAAGTCGTACTGTGTCACTGTGGTAAGCTGGCGGAAGTGGCAGATATCGCTGCGAGCGGTGTGTGTTCTCTCGTTTAGGCTGGATGTGGTGGTCTTCGTGTGTGTGTGTGTGTGTGTTTGTGAGTGTGTCTGTGTGTGAATATACCACCTACACTGTACAGCTTTGACTGCCGCAGGGGCACCTGTGGCAGACAAATCTGTCCCCTGTTATCTGGAGAACATTTTGGATTTGTACACTATACTATTGTACTGATAAAATAGATTTAAACTAAGATAGAGGATAAAACCACAGCTATGAATACAACATACTGATAACAGAGAAAGAGAGAGCACTTTCTTGCAAGTTACATTATCTTCATCACTGCCATCACTTGCTTACTGTATGATGCATGCAAAAAAAGGAATGTCTCAGTTGTTCCTCTAAAAGTTGCATCCACCAGTGAGCTAATGCTGTGATTCAAGAGTAAATGGGTCAATGAGGTTTTTTTGTGACCATGTGGTTTAGTCAATTTTAAAGGGGTTAAAATGTGAAATTAAACAAATGAATAATTTGCACACATTCTTTTTTTGTGGACCCAGCATCAAATTTCTGCTTTTAATCCATTTTGAGAGAATATATTAGAGGGTTATGGCAAAAATGTCTAAGTGGTGTAACCATATAAACTTTGTACCAAATAATTCAACTTAGTTAAGAACACTAAATTTTCAATAAAACACCATTCAACTAGTTACTAGTTACATTATAACTTACATTATAACTTTTTATATTAAATAAAGGTAATGGAATACAATTGTTCTACATATTACATTTAATCTGGGGAATCATGGAGATCAGGAACCATTTTTTTAAATGAAGTAATTATTTGTACAAGTGCACTTAAATACACTGTAGGTGGATAACATATTGAATATTTATCATTCTTTTGTGGTTACACCATTTGACATTTTTAGGAACATTCAGTCTTACTCTTGGTTAAAAATGGTGCAAATTTCATTTCAAATGATATAAAACCAACAAAAATAAAAAAAATGTACATTTTAACAAACCTAATGCTGCTTTGAAGACAATTT
Source organism: Scomber scombrus (assembly GCF_963691925.1). Classification (NCBI taxonomy): domain Eukaryota; kingdom Metazoa; phylum Chordata; class Actinopteri; order Scombriformes; family Scombridae; genus Scomber; species Scomber scombrus. The sequence continues at coordinate 3,703,239 of NC_084981.1, forward strand.
TTTAAAGATATTTTTGAATTGCTTATCTTTCCAATCCTTATTTGTCACTGACCCATAAAGAGTCACATACAGTATATCTGATATGCGTCATAACAACCCACACCCATTCTTTTCTATATTAGCCCACACATCAGCAATGAATTGACATGTCAGGATGCAGCATTGTCCTATTTCCCCCATTGTGGACATGCGTCAACTCCTTAGAAAAGCAGTAATTTCATCACAGCCTCTCCGCAGATCGATACATCCTAGCTACTGCACTGCAGCTGCCACATCTTCACACTTTAGACCCAGACAGGTGAAACACAAGCAGCTGACTTGCCAGTATACTTGCCAAATGTTCAGTAACCTGATAAAGACAGGCAATTATCATCTTTGCAGACTATTCTCTGTTAAGTTTTAGATATTTTACTCAACTTCATGCAGATTCAAGGGTGTTTAAATTTATGTTTAAACTCTGTCAGCCTCCAGGTCTCTGCAGTGTTTTAATGATGTTTCTATAGTCAAATACTTAAGGCAGAAGATTTAACAGTTGCTGAGTTTTAAAGGTGCAGTGTGTAGAATTTAGTAACATCTAGTTGAACAGACTTGGCAGAAATGGAATAACTAATTAAAATATTCAAGTATGTTTTAATTAGCGTATGAAAGTATGAATATAAAAGACATTTTTTGATGCTTTAGAATGAGCCCTTATATCTACAGAGGAAATTGTCCCTCTTCCACAGAGCCACCATGTTGCATAGAGAGGAGTTCCCATATTTTTTGAGAGCTTACCGTAGAGAGGCTACTGCAGGTTTTCCTACATGATTGGACGGGGAGGCTGCAACCTGCAACTTCACCACTAGATGGCATTGAATCGTACACACTTAAATCCATTAGGTGAAAGTTAGCAGGTTGTGTTCTTTGTGGACTTTTGGTACTTTTCATTGTCTGCTCTTCTCACATCAAGACAAACTGCTGTTGTAATTTATTAAACAGCTGTTTTTTTAATGTCATTTAGCATAATATGACAATAATCAGCACTGAACTATGATCCAATTTAGGCTACTACTATGCATGGATCAACTAATCGGCTTACAGCTGTACCACAATCAAATTTTTGTTGTGGATGTGTTGTTAGGCTGATCTAACAGAGTATTGTGTAGCCTCTGAGTTAATCTTGAGCTCTCTGATATTACAACATATCATCAGACGTCCTTCACACTTGCAGCTTATTTTTCTGATTGCAGATATTAATCTTCAACACTCAATAATCTCCTTTTGTCCAGAAAACCATTAATTGTAAAATCTTCTTTGTCTGTACCTTGACGTGCATGATGTGTGTTATGACCACCAACTGAGTTAAATCACAGCAATGTATGAATCCAATTCAATAATTAAATGTGTGTGATGTTAAGAACACCGAGCAGTTTGATAATATCGGTTTAATCTGTTACTGTTTCTCTGCTGCTTTCATAAAAGCTTTGCTGGCAGTGAAGAAGAGCAGAATTCTCCAGCATTTAGATTACAGCTTCTCTGTTCACAAATGAGTATAATTATGTGTCTGGTAGACAGTGACAGTATCTGGTGTGACTGGCTCTGCTTCTTACCGACTGCCACGTCAGTCAGCTGGACGTGTGCTGCTGGGTCACAGAGAACAGAAGCAGACACTTCTTGTTGTCAACATAGTAGACATATAGTTGTGTCTTTAAGAGTGAATTCTCATGATCATTACAGCATAGATGGAGCCTTTCAGTGTCTGTAACTGACAGTGAAGCTCCTATCTTCCACTAATGCATGTAGAATTTCTACAAAATAAGACTTTTATCTTTCCAGCTGAAACAAATTTAGGCAGACTGACACATAGATGGTGACAGGAAGTGGTGCCAGTGCCTGCCCATCCATGACAGAAATCAAAAGGGAATGACAGGACAAGAAAGTCTATTTCATACGATCAGAGTGAGGTGTTACACTCCATGTCTGTCTGTGTGTGTGTGTGTGTGTGTGTGTGTGTGTGTGTGTGTGTGTGTGTGTGTGTGTGTGTGTGTGTGTGTGTGTGTGTGTGTGTGTGTGTGTCTGTGTCTGTGTCTGTGTGTGTTTGGAATAACTAACAGAAAAGTGTCTCATTAAATGACTGCCAAGCCACCAGCCAATAGTTTAATGTAACATACAAATACATTTTTACACATGCATGCACACACACACACACACACACACACACACACACACACACACACACACACACACGGACACACGCACACACACATGGTTATGAGTGATGATATTCATTGGATCATTGACTGTTTCTATTGATTTTATGTTGCAGCTCTGATAACTGCTGGCTGCTGCACCAATTCCTGTAGGAGTGTAAAGCTTTGGGACAGGTGAGTCACATGCAAGCACATACACACACAAATACACACATACTGTATGTATGGGAAGGGTTAAGACACACTTACATGCGTACAAAAAAAACCATACACACACGAGCGTTATGTGCAGCTTTTTTTCTGTGACACTTTCAACCCCCCAAACACACACACACACACACTTAGAGTACGAGAGTTTTAAGTCGACGCTCATCGAGACCGAGGAGCCAATAATTACTCCTATTTTACCTCCATGTTGGTCTCAGTTTTGGAAGAATGTCTCTTTATCTGCTAAATGCACCACTGTATTTCAAATGCCAACTTTGTGTGTCTGCTGTTTCGTTAAAGCAAAAAGAAGCTACAAAGCTAAGTAAAGCTTTAGAGAGTCTGGGGAAAATTCTCTGTGAGTTTGTGACTACCAGTGACACCTAAACTCTGTACAGTATAACCATTTTTTTAAGTCTTTGTTTCCAGCACAAGTCAAGCTCCAAAAACACTGAATTCTACATTTCCCATAAAGCAGCTAATTAGGAACCTTCCTGACTGATAAAACACCCACATTCTGTATTTTAAATGCCACGACTACAGTTAGTAATGCAGGCTTTCTATAATCTATTGTCCCCAATACAAAGCTAAGCTAACTCTGATGACATCTCTATGACATCCTCAAAAAGGTGAAATTGAACGTTGCCTTTTTCAGTAATAAAAAGGATTTCGGGAGCCACAATCCAGTGTGTGGATGCTCCCCCACCCACTTCATTCCAATTGTTGTCCTGGACCTGACCTAAAAGTGTAGTATAAAATGTACACACGCTGTCTCTTTAATGTTAAAATAAGCACATGACTGGGCTGTAGCCAGTATTTTCGAGACAGAGGTCACAAGCCCCAATACTCCCAGCACATTGCCATATTTTCACTAGCTACCAAAAACACACATCACACTTTCTATATCCATTTAACTGCTCAAGTCAAAATCACAGTTAGTTTTCCTTTTTTGCAGAACAAAATAATCTCCAAGTGATATTAAATGTATTGTTAATGTTTTTATTAGTAAAAAGTATGATATATGGTCTGTGGGGAACTGTCAGAAATGTTTCTTTTTCTCTAAGTGCTACAGCTGACAGATTAAAAAGCTACAGTATGCATTACCAGCATAGTTTGTTTTATTGCCCATTTTGATTTATCACTGGGAAATGTTGGCAACAAAGCTGGAGCTCCCTGGTAGATGAATGATTGCTGTGCATGCCATGAAACTGCTTAACTCCCCCTTGTTTCCTGTCTGCCATTGTCAAAAGTGCCCAAAAATAATGTTTAAATAAAAAATTGGCAGCAAGTCTAAGTTGTATCGCCTTATCCAGCTGTCTTAATACATCCATGGCAGTAAAAGACAAGGCACTTCGCATGTGTGTGTCAATACGAGAGGTCACCCTGGTGTGACCCTTGCTTTAATGCGTTGGCCGCAGGGTGAGTGATGGCACTGGGTTAATATTTAATGATGAAGGGGTTCTTAATGGGTGAATAAATCAGCTTCCATCTTTACCTGGAGAGGAGGCATCCCTGCATTCTGCTGAGCACAGGATCCACACACACACACACACACACACACACACACACACACACACACACACACACACACACACACACACAAACACACACACACACATACACATATATAAGGACACATATACATACACACATGCAGTAATTGCACTATTTCCCTCTTGTCTTCCAGCTTTGATGCCTCCTGACCATGACATGCCTCTCAATCAGATGCTGCTGCGACAACACACACCCTAAAGAGAGAGATGGAAGGTTATTAACAGATGGGTGGATGGAAGGACAAGTGGATCGATGCATAACTCTGTGGATAAAATGATCATGAAATTCAAATTCAAGCAATGAAGGGGCGAGGGAGCAGATGAGTGAAACAAGGCGGCAAAGTGGCATAACTCTGGAAACACTTGAACACTCTCTCTGCCCTGTCTGCTGCTGCTGCTATGCATTTCCTGTGGACTGCCAGAAAAGACTGAATGTCATTGTTCTAACGGACAGAGGCTCATCCCCGCATTGCCAAAATGAAGAGAGGAAGAAATATTAAGACTGAGAATATTTGTGTTGCCAACAAAATAGTCCTACCTCTTTGGAAAGACAGAGACCGTCTGGAAGAGTATGTGGAAAAGTAACACTGGAGGTTACAGCCCCTTCTTTGCAAAATCACAATGCCAGTGATTACATTAAAACTAAATACCCAACATATGATCATAGTAACTGCTTTAACAAAGTCATTGTGGACCTGAAGTTAAAGCACAAAAGCCGTTACTGATTCATTTTAACTTAAGAGGAACCTATTTATTGATATGTTAAAGAATAATTTCAGTTTAATAAAACTCGGGTCTTACTTTTGTAGTTTTGGCCATTGTTCTTAGCAGTTATAACAACACTGTACTCACCAAAGTAATAGCTGAGATATGAGACATTGCTACAACAAAGTCCATCTATGTGGTTTGCAGTTTAGTGTCACTACCACGTTCTTTTTCTTGCAATCATCTAAAGCTGCAACTATTGGTCGTATAGTCGATCAACAGCGAAAATGTGGTACCACCAAATTATTTTGAGTATTTATATTAATAATATGTCAAATTTACTTGACCCAACTTCTCAAATATTGTTTTTTTTTCTGGTTTCCTCAATTCTTTATTGCTGGAAACTGAACGTCTGTAAGTTTTAGACAGTCGGGACTGTCAAACAAAGCTAGACATTTGAGGATGTCACCATTGGCCTTGGGTCATTGGAATGGTTTTTTTATACCATTTTCTGACATTTTACAAAGCCAGTGATTAATTGAGAAAATAATTTACTGATTAATCGTTAATAAAAATTGGTGGCATACTTGGATTTATTACTGTTTATTTGTCGCTCTCACGGCCGCATTATAGCTGTGATAACTTTCAGATATTGCATTTCCTGTTGTTATTACTCTAAATTAAAGCTTTCCACTGGCTAACCACTGGGAGGTTTTTATTATGAAATAGTTACAAAAAAAGGCGATACATTTGTGACCGGGATTAGCTTTGTTAGCCTTACTTCTGCTGTTGGTCTACACAACAATATATGGACTTATTCATTGCTGCTTTGTCAATAGATAATGGATATGAACCAGGACATCAACAACGTTTTTTACCTCCAAGATGTTCGATCGAAAACCACCCTGGGCCATTTATGCTAGCTCACTGTCCAGCTAAACATAAGTATGCCCACTCTTACTGAAAAACAAGGAAACTGAAAACAGTGATAGATGTTTACAATGGACAGTTGTGGCAAAAAAAAAACCAAAAATTAAGTTCAGCCATACGTAATTTTGACTGATGTAAGGGTTGGTTTAAACCCTAACCTGCAGAGTGTAGTGTTACAGATAGGAATGCTTGGCCAAAACTACAACAATATAAACCAGGTCATATTAAATTGTAATTGTTCTTATAAGACCCTGTCTGGCAAACAGTATGAAATTACAATCATACCGTTATTATAAATCACTCAAATTTGACACAGCAGTTACCAGCACAGCAAACATTTACCTCCAGTCTGAAGAAAATAAGCTAACGGAGAAGCTAACAAGTTCCAGCTGCCATATTTGGAAGTATGTGTAGCTTCTGTGTGAAATTTTGTTCCAGTGTAATTATGAGGCATTTAGCCAGGGTGCTGTAATTTAAAAGGGTTGCAGAGAGAACAAATAGAGGATAGAGGGGAATTTAAATATGTTCATGTTTAGAGGAGAAGAAAAAGGTTTGCTCATTTTCTGCTCCTCGTTCAGCTTTTATGTCAAGGTCTGTTCCTATACCGACAGTGTTATAGTATTCTAAACCTTGTGTCAGCGTTTAGTCATATATATGGTGCCTGTGTGTGTGTGTGTGTGTGCTTGTCATTTTCCACACTCCCAGGTACAGTATCTAGTCATGGACAACATGCCTTGTTCAACATTTTATCCTAGCATGTTGAAAAGATGAAGAGTTGACAAGAGAGACAATGAAAGGACATGTTGGTTGTACAGTGGATATTAACTCTCGATGCTATTTTACATTTTTCAGGGTTTTTTAAACACCTATAGGTCCCAAATCATTTAATCATATTTTTCTTTTATGAGGATATAGTGAGAAAGACTTCTGATAACATATTAAATATGGAGAGATAACTGTAGATTAGGACTCAACAATATCTACTTGCAATTATTTTCGATAAATTACAGGCCTGTTTTTGTGGTTTTCATATTTTTACACAATATATTATCTTGTTTCCATGTTAACTGATTCAGATGAAATAATACAGTTACTATCAAGTTATTCCCATCATGTTGATCTGATTTACTGTAAATCAGATTAAAGTTAACTTCTTTGAAAACTAATGTTCTACGGAAAAACTGAATAGTAAACTATAGCTCACATTCAACGATTCAATATATTCAGTATATTACATTGGTGATGTACTTTCCCTTTTGATAAAATTCCAATTCAAGATTAGCATTATATTTATTTATATTGTTACTTTTGACAATGTTTTCATATCGACATATGTGAAGCTACCTAGCTAGTCTAAACTAGTTGCACCATCCCCAACAGCTGAAAAAGAGTCATCACTCTGTGGATCTTTTATGAATAGTAAAAAGACACAACACAATTAGATTTTTTCACACTATAAAAGAGAGGTCTTTCCTCTTCCACAAAACCCATTTGGCTTTTGGGATTAAAGCAAGAAAAGATTTGGAAAAGCCTGAAAAGTTGTCCAGGAAGAAATGTGTATTATGTATCGAATTAGGTAAGTATTTTATACATCTAAACTACTCTATGCCTGAAATCTCTTGTTATTTAGTCATTTAAAAGCTTTTAATTTGAAGAAGTAAAGCAGGAAATGTTGGGTTTGCATCAGAGGTAACTTAACACGACTCTGACTCTCAGCAGGCTTTCAGAAAGCTGGCCAATTAGAATAGAATGAGCTCATTGGGGGGGCCTTAGAGAGACAGGAGCTAAAACTGCCCGTTAAAAGACAGAGGCTGAACTGAGGGTCAGTGCATAAAGGGCCATTATAACATAAATATGGAAGGGTTTTAAAAAAAAAAACTGTGAATCATGTAGTCCCAGATCCTATATTAAAATATAGAGCTGAGCTGAGCATAATAGGTTAATAGGTTTAATTAGCTGCAGCTGAGTAAATGTACCAACATCTAGGGCTGTGATGGTATGGATTTTTTTCTCACTGTGGTGAAAAAGCAACGTATCCCTGTGGTTTGGCAGTTTACCTCCAATCCCTCTCCACCCCTCGCATTTGACACCAGGCTTTATTAATATACACACACAGGCCACAGCTTCAGGTCTCACCTGACAATAAAGCAATCTTGTCCAACTGGAGAGTGGTTAGTGCAGCCTCAGTGAAGTTTAGGGTTCACAGGAGTTTATCATTTCTCTGTGGGAGGCCAGAAACAGTCTTGAGTAGTCTAGTGTGTTGTCAACGGAGCCGATGGTGAGGAGTTTGGGGAGAGCTGGAACTGAGGTTAGCCTTTAGCCTAGCTTGGATGCCATTTCACTTCTGTTTCCTCACACTGATTTTGGCGTCCCCCTGTATGGCCCCTCTTGTGGGTTGACACCATGGTCGTGTGGCTTGGAAGCAAGCCAAGGCTATGTCTCCACTGTATTATCATATATCACAATATCCCACACAGTATTTAGCAGGCACATTAGACTACCATGTATGATAATTGTAGTTTACTTTTTTTTTTAATGTGATGATGGCGGCACTGAGCTTACTTTGCATAATGCAGTTATCATCACAGCCCAAACAACAGCAGTCACCATTATAGCCAATGAATAACTTAAACTTTCTCTTGCTAGTGGTTTAAGACATTATGTAAATTATAATAAACAAAAATATATATAAATTGATCCGGTTTGAATCCCATTTTCAATATTAAAAAAATATTTATTTTACAGTCCTACCTTCTGATAACCTACGGGTACAAAGTTGAATCAAATTTTTATTGGATGGGAGAATGTGACGCCCTCTTGGATTTAATGAATAAATGTTCGCACATACACACACCCTCCAAATTCTCTGTTTCATACATTGCTTTCACAGAGGAGAAGGCACTCACTAAGCAACAAAAACAAGGTCAACATTTAACAAGAAATGACTTAGTGAGTTAGCAAAGCAGAACTTGAGGTTTGTGTTAGAAATGTGTTCAATGCTTTCCACTAGAGATCCACTACTGCCTGTGTGTTACATGACAGGAAGCTCAGTTTCAGCAGTAATATGAAGGTGATTTATGCCACAGTGTTAGCAGGATCAAGATGTGTTGTCCTAATAAAACTGGATGATTGGATGTGCTGAAATGCATACACACAGTGACTCACAACAGACATACAGACATACATTTATCCAGAATCCATACTGTATAACCTCTTTACCTTGTGAGACTTTGTTTTTTTGTTTTTTTTTAGATTTGATGACAGATAAAACAAAAGACAAGAATTATACTATATTATAAAAGACCTTTATGTTTTTAAAAAGTCAAGAGTAGTATATCTGATTAGTTTTATAAATATATAATTACAGTTATTATTTTTGACTTCTTGGTATTATATAACTAATTATTATATCCAGAGATGTATGTAGAAACTAATAAAGTGTCTTTATGTAAAAACGACTGCTCTGCTGACAGTGTGTCTTTGTGTATTTTTTGGCTACACACACAGAAATATATGGGTCCTCAACAAATAAGGATCGGAAAGATAAGCAATTCAAAAATACCTTAAAAAATAGTTTTAAAAGCAGCATCAGGTTTGTTAAAATGTACTTTTTGCATTTTTGTTGGTTTTATGTCATTTCAAATGACATTTGCACCATTTTTTTTACCAAAAGTAAGACTGAATACTCCTGAAAATGTCAAATGGTGTAACCACAAAAGAATGGTGAATATTAAATGATTTATCCACCTACATTGTATTTAAGTGGACTTATACAAAAGAATAACTTGGTTAAATGGTTCCTGATTGACATGATTCCCCAGATTAAATGTCATATGTAGAACAATTGTATTCCATTACCTTTATTTAATATAAAAAGTTATAATGTAAGATCATGCCAAACTAGTTGATATGGTGTTTTATTGACAATTTACACAATTGTTTGTGTTTTTAAGCAAGTTGAATTATTTGGTACAAAGTTTTTATGGTTACACCACTTAGACATGTTTGCCATAATCCTCTAATATATTCTCTCAAAATGGATTAAAAGCAGAAATTTGATGCTGGGTCCACAAACAAAGAATGTGTGCAAGTTATTCATATGTTTATTTTCTAATTTTAACCCTTTAAATTTGGCTGAAACACATGGACACAAAAAAACATCAGTGACCCACCTGTATACTGTATACTGAAATGGGAAATGATTCTATAAAGAATAATGCAACATTTTAGTAAGTCTGCTTATTTGGTTTCTGTTCAGTATCTAAACTGTGATATGATAAGAATGATTGGAATTGTCATAAAATATTATAAAAGAGTCATTTGTAAGTATATGGGCCCAGTGTATGTTTTTAGAGAAGCTTATATATTATCAGTAGAGTTATATAGGGAAAACACAGAATTTAAAAAGGGGGATTATTAGCATAAAGTATCAGCCATTTGTACCTGTACTGTTAAATGACGCTAACAACAATGTCTCCAGAATCGATTCTGGTATTAACACCAGTGACCATGGCCTCAGTGTAGCATGGTAGCTCTTTATCAACATCTGATCAATTCAAGACCCAACTGCTGCCATTTACTATGTGCTACTTTATGATGATGACTCTCGCTGCTACGTGGCAATGTAGGAGTTAGCTTTTAGAGTGCTCACTGCTGTCCCATCAATAACATCACTTACAATGTGTGTGTGTGTGTGTGTGTGTATACGGTAAGCAGATCAGATATTCTTTATTTATTCATTCAATTACAGCAGTTGTATACGTGTATTTCTGTGTGTGTGTGTGTGTGTGTGTGTGTGTGTGTGTGTGTGTGTGTGTGTGTGTGTGTGTGTGTGTTCTCTCAGTACAGTGAACAGATTGATTTCTGGCTGGAAGGCTGCCAGAGGAAATGGTCCCCTATTATTTATTAGCTGCGATGGCGAAGGATCAAACAAATTTGAATATGAGCCACCCACACAGTGCTCAGCCACACACACACACACACACACACACACACACACACACACACACACACACACACACACACACACACACACACACACACACACACAAACACACACACAGGCAGCATAATATAACAATCCTGCTATCCTATTTTCCTACCTTTCTTTCTCTGTCTCTCTCTCTCTCTCTCACACACACACACACACACACACACAGTAGAGGCAGTGATGTGCTTATTAAGGTGTGTCACTGTTAGGAACACAGAATATACAAACTCTCACTTTCTGTCTTTCACACACACACGCACACACACACACACACACACACGCAGCGTAAAGCACCTGTAGCTTCACTCTGCAATGCAGCAGCATTGGGATCCTGTCAGTATGCCAGTATACCAGTCTGTCCCAGTTCCTTCGTCACTTCTGTGTGTGTGTGTGTGTGTGTGTGTGTGTGTGTGTGTGTGTGTGTGTGCGCGTGTGTGTGTGTGAGTCACCCTGTCTGCTAATCTGTCTGTCTCCGTCCTCGTCTCACAACACCCACACATCTCATCAGTCCTTATTGGCCGTAATTTAAAAAGCCTCCCAGTGTTATCTGAGTCACTGAGTGAGTTGAGAGGAAGGGTAGGAGAGTGTGTCTCGGTTCAAACTGGGACATGAAACCTGCAAACCAAACGTTGAAGCTTTTAGAAATCCTTATAAAGTTGGAAGGACTAATGGTGAAACCACCTACAGTGGTCTTAATACAATAATCGATGATCACTAGAAAACAACATATTTAAAATATGGACTTCTAAAATGAAAAGAGGCTGCTGACTAATGGGGACTTGAGATCTTTCATATCAAATTATGGATGATTTACAGATGTCAGTGTTAATTATCCATGAAAAGAAATGTTCAGGGACACCAGTGATGTTATCTGCTGTGTGATGGAGAACATAAATCATCTTGGCAGTTGTGTCATTTCTGTCAGTTCTGTTCTATACAAAGTAACACATTTACCATAACACAATATATAAAATGAATAGTTTGTTTTAGAAGTGGGAATAATAATGCTTTTTGTGGGGTCTTTTATTTTGACAGCACCATGGCAACCCCTGTCTGATCCAGAGGGATGTTAGGGCTGTAAATGCTGTGAACCAGAAATAAGTTATTCTTACATACATGTCATTCAAATTCAACAGTGTGGTCAAGAATTGCAGTTATTCCATTTTTCATGAATTTATTAAAGTTGATATAGAGCCCTGTACCACAGGTCCACAGGTTTAGTTCATTTATTAATATGAAGGAAGATTTTTCTTTTAAAAATCATAATACACATGCAGTTATTATTTCATATGATGCTGCAAGACTGTCCTAAGAAAAAACAAAAGATCTGTCATTAATGCTAAATGACATATACTCATGTTCAGTGTGTTTATGACGAACACAAAGGTAGAAATCTGGTGATGTCATTATATGATGTTATTATAGAGGCAAAGTCTTAATTAATGGGCCAGCAAAATATTGGACTTTTAACGTTGGAGATATACAAGATATACAATTAATGCTTTTTTAAAAAGATCATGATCATGGTCACCCTCTAAACCATAACCAGCTATAAGAATAATTTGTGTTCAGAAGTTCATTTAAAAAAGACTTACCACTGTCCCAAAGGTATTTTCAGAAGACTCTGAGACTGGAAACAGAGTTACAACTTGAGAAACAAGTTAAAATCATGTGGTGGATTTTAAATGTTTTCATCCAGGTGGTTGAAAAATACTTGATCCTGCTGATACCATCAGAGCAGTAATTGGTGTTTTTTAACCCTCCTGTTGTCCGCGGGTCAATTTTGGCGTTAAATCAAAACTGAGGTATAATTTAATGAGGCCTGTTGACCATAATGTTTCAATACTGTGATAATAAGTTGGAATGAAGTTGACTAAAAAGGTCTCGCACAGATTTAGGTGATAATTTATACCTTATGCTTTATAAACAGTCAAACCAAACCGGGTCAATTTTGAAATGGGGACAAAAGTTGGTCAACGGGAAGACAAAAATAAGACTAAACTTTTACCTCTGTAAACCTACTGTATGCTGATACTGTAGGTCAGAAGCAGTAATTGTGGCTGACAGTAACCATGGTGATAAAGATCCCCTAACCATAAGGAAGCATTTTAACCCTAACCAGACCTTAACTGTAGCATTCTTGGATGCTAATTTTCAGTCATACTAACATATTGTGTTATATCAAAGTCACAGTAAAGAATATCATATGGGATAAATCTTCAGTAAACTACACCACCATATGATACGATGATATATTCATATTGGAAGATCCTGCTGATCATGGTGTATGGCCAGTGTTCAGAGGCACAGCAGGAAGTAGTGTGCTCTCTGAGGCTGAAAGTAAAGGTGTGGAGGTCAGAGTGGTGGGTGGTAAATGATTTTTTCCCCTTAGTCTTAACTCTTACATAATTCTACACCCTTCCAGTATGTTCTCTTCATAAAAAGTGTCTATAACAAATTTTGAACCACAGATGTGTTTAGAAAGCATCAATAGTGGATCTGACTGATCAATAAATGTGATTAAACCTTGATTCATGTTTCAGAGAGCAGAGAGAGTGTATTTTTTTAGCTTTTACACCACTAAACATCTCCTATCACACAATATCATGTCCTACTTTACCTAAGACATGAAAATATAACATAGCAATAATGATGGAAATGTATTTTATGTAAAGTGAAAATGACAAGAACTTAATGGAAGTGTGGGGTTTATTGTATAACCATTAGAGCCATCAGTCTTCACTGCTACATCATAAAAAGAAATCCTCATAACTACTATCTTATTAAAACTATTAACTAATTATTTCACTAAAACACATGTCAATAGATACAGAGATAATTTGACTCAGAACAGCCTCAATGGACAAAAAATGGTATCACCTATAAAAAAGTATAACATTTTAAGATATTTTTAATTCTGTGCATTTCGGGCAGCTTTAGGAAAAGTCATCACATTTCAGAGTAAAAGACATGTGGGGTGTTCTTACAGTTGTCAAATGTCAAATTTGACCCAAACAGTATGTAAGGGTTAAACTTAATGTACCATAGTTGCCATGTGCAAATACTGCAGAAACTAATATCTGTAAATATGTTACAAAATGTTGTCATCAAACATAATCCAGTATTTTGCAAAGCTCCGTCTAGAGATATGGTTGTATACAATACAGCGATAATCACAAACACAATATGAAATGTTTATTTTCACACATGCTTCAGATTAAAATGATGTGCTCAACCGACATGAATCATCTGTTTTTCTTACCAGACAGAACTCTGTTTATATTTGTGTGTATTTCATTAATGTTTCTTCTTTTTAATCTTACTAACCTGAATCTTGCCTGCATCAGAGCACTCATCTAACAATCACCACTTCACCAGAAAATGGGCAACACAGTAAACCATACATTCTATTAAATGCATGGGTGCTTTACTCGGTGAAGCAGACAGAACAAATCAAACAGAAGAACAGAGGTTGACAGAGATAATATACTGGTTGAACCTGTGGATATAATGTTAATATGACACTTACAATGAACACCATATATGATATCACAATGAAATTCCATATTTCAAAGGGTCTCGATAGAGTTACATAAACCCAAACTGCAAAGGCCTGTAGTACAAATATGATTTTCTGTATTGCAACACATATACATTATGATAGAATAAAATAAGGCATGCCAACTGTCCAACTTAGATTTGTGTCAAGTTTACAGGCCAAGTATGTAAGCTAGTGATTTGCTTGGCCCTCCTACTGCAAGCCCTGAGGCTGAGGGCCTATTTTGGGTTTTGGCATGCAGATCTAGAGAAGTGGGCAGTTTGATGTCATTTAAACTGCTCTCTTTCTTTCTCTCTTTACTTCTGAATGGGCGGTCACAAGTGAGCAATGGGCAGTGAGGCAGATAGTCAAGCTAAATGTAGGCATATATCCTGTTCATATTAGTCCCTCACATTAGACTGGCACACACACACACACACACACAAACACACACACACACACACACACACACACACACACACACACACACACACACACACACACACACACACACACACAGTCCTCTCTGCCTCATTGACCCTGCTTGTTCTTACATAATTGTCTGCTGAGCCGTGAACAACTACTGGCTAACGTGACCCCGTCACGATGGAAACAGACCTAAACTCTCCTCCTGTGCCATGATGTGATTATCAGTGTTTCCACTGCTATAGTCTCAGTTACTGAGTTCCACTAATCCTGCATTGTGACAAACTCATTTTCCCAGCTGCCACTGCTCCCTAGCACTCAAATAATTTGTCCAAAAGATAACAGTCATGACTCAGAGACAAATCACCCAGATTCTATAAAATGTTATATCCCGAAAGTCAAAACGACGGGATGCCAAATAGTGACATCACCTTGCATTAACACCATATGAGATATGCCGTGCTTGTGTCCCCAGCCGTGTCTTCAGAGGGAGCAGCAAGTTATGATGCAGGACAGCTTCTCAGCTTAGGGGGAGTGTGCATTTGAGTGTGTTTTATCTGTGATTGCGTGTGTGTGTGTGTGTGAGTGTGGGTGGGTGGTTGCGTAGGCGTGTGAGAGACAGCATCTTGTCAGTTTGCATCAGAAACGTACACTGACAAGCTGCAGTCTCTGCTCCCACAACACTAACACTCCTAAAGAAATTTGTTTCTAAGAAGATTAATTGTTCATTTTAAAGAGAAACATAAGAAGTATACATGCATGACGTGAATACTGCATTCATACTAAGATTTAAATACTAATTTGAAATATTTCAATAGCTGCCAGGGTGTAAATGGTTACATAACCCACAGTTATTTGGGCAGATGCTGAGATTCACGGTCTTCTGAACTCATCTTGTCGTGGGAAATTGCCTGCAAACCCCAACACTCATGAAATAATACACAAAACACTGATGGAGATGATTAATATATTGTGACAATATATGGAGGCATTACCTTCCAACACTGAGGTCAGGACAAAGTGTCTCATACTGTAAGAGGGAGGGGGAGGTTTTTGTTCTATAGTCTTCATACATGCCAACATTGAGGTTAATAAATAGGGGAGGTTTTTCCGGGGGGGGGGGGGGGTGATGTTTTACATAATGTTTAACTTGAGTAATAAAACTGTCTTGAGTAAAAAGCCAATAAGTACTTTATCAAACCACCTGTTCAACATTCAACAAGCATAAACATGTAAAACGTTGATATTTTCAACTGTTTTTCCTGCTGTGTCCCATCCATCGCTCGTATGTTCTACACAACCACAGCATGCTGGTTAGGATAATAATATGAAAGCTGACTCTAAGTACCCTAACTGCTCAACTGGGTTTGCTAAGTAGCTTAAAATGTGGCTAATTCTTGTAAATTTAGCTGCTGGCTCCTCCTCTATTCTCCATCATCTATATCAATGGGGGTCAGAGGTGGACAGATGGGTAAAAAATTGAATACAGGTATTCTTTCATAGATGATCTGGCAACTTGGGTAACATCGGACATGTATGACCATTATTCATAATAAAGGTTGAGGGCCATGCAAATTAAGGGAGTTTCCCTGGAGGAACAACAAAATGGAACTACAGTAGGGAAGAAACCTGGGAAAAATGGCGGGAATCAGATTAAAGACTACATTTAGGTGTTGAAAATGTTCGTTTGGTTTGGTTTGGCCATTTATCAAAAGAGGTGAGGTTCTTGAGATCATTCATGCTTCACCATCAATGACTTACTCATCAGCTGCTTGGCTGCCAGCTGACTAGTAACATCCAATCACATTCATACCAGTGTACATGTTAGCCTTCTCACCATTATTCTACCAAAATCCTTAACACTGTTCCATTGCAACACTGTTCTCTGCTGCTCCACTTGAACCTCCTCCATAACGTTGAAGCTTTTGGGGTGGCCGACTACCCATGCACTGCTACAAATATATAGAAATAATTGCAGAACATCAATTACTGCTCATCTTACTTGAAAAAGTGTAGGAAAAAGTGTGACCTGATGTAACTGGTGTGTAGTGGTCTGAAGTGGGGCTGTATTCCCCGTTAATCAGCATAAATTTGCAAAGGTCATCACTAAATATCTCATTAAATGACTTCGTAATTCTCAAAAAATGCCATCATTATGTAGATGTGTGCTTCAATCAATCACTCTGTTTGTGCTCATAATGAGGCAAGTACTTTTTTAAGCTATTCACTCAGATGAACTTTACTTACCCTGTTTTAAGTCTCTGTGACTTTACAGCCAAGCGTGTAGATGCTGGTTCATTCCAGCTGTATGGAGATCAGAGCATTCATACTGCAGACTGAATGAAAGCAGCTATGAGCGACCTTGTCTGTGTAATTCTCTCAACAGCAGCCCATTGAATCAATGCTACAAACTGATAGTGCCTGCAGACTGCTGAATGTGCTGTGAACCCTTTAAGCTGTCTTTGATTGACTACGCAGTGACACTGCCACTATGGGATTATTCAGGGCTGTGGATTTATTACTCAATGAGATTGGAAAAATCATCCAAATATTAAAATCTCAGCTGTACACAAAAGCGAGTCCAAACCAAAAACCCAAAAATGTACGAATAGCAAGACTGATAACTGAAAACATGATATTTATTGGTTTATCATCACTTAATGAACAATCACCTTAGGGTCAATGGCATTCTGAGATCAAGCTTTCCTTTTGCAGGGTTTAAGGCTAGAAGAAAAGACCAACCACTGGCCTGATACTGAAAAAAGATTACAAATGTATAGATTTAAACCACCTTTACATACACACTGTGATGTTGCACAATTTAAACACCCTCCAATTATTCACCAAACTATAGTTCAGGGTCCCAATATGTGTTCAACATTTATTTCATTTCACTTCAAAATCCAAATCTATAATTACAACACAAGATCAGCCAATCATCTCCACCACACCTTCCCCAGGAAAACGTTTTCTAAATGTTCAACCAGATTCACTGCTCCTCTCAGTTGGAACCGTTCACCAGTTCATATTATAAATTCCACCAGTTTAAAATCATTTAAGAAATTAACCACGGTCGTCTTTCTGGATCAGTTAAGTAATGAAACATCATAACCACTCTCACTACCATATTCCATGCATCGGTAAATTGTCACCTTGTTTAGCTTTTGTATGTATTTGTCTGTATTTCTTTACTCTAAAGTTTTTATGTTGTATGTCTCACCAGAGGAGGGGCCAACCAAGGAGCTCTTAGAGGTTTGATTGGCTCCTCCTACACATTTCTCTTTGTTCTTTTTTCCTAATGTCAAAAAATTCTGCATGTTTTTTTTTTCTTGTATTGTGTATTTTTTCTTTACTGTCTTTTCTTTACTCTAGAATAACAGAAAGTTGCATGTGTAATCCTCCAGAGTGTATGCCAGCTGATTATACAGACTGTACTGATATACCTCATTAATCCCAATAAAACAGAAAGCATGCAGACCCCTAAGTGTTAAACTAATGGAGCATTACTCGGATTACTAATTGTAATATAATCAAGACATGTTCAACTGTAATCCCTGTAACAACTCATTACTTAAAAAATGTAAGTAAAGTAAATTACTGTATTATTAACAAAACATTAAGGAAGCAGTGTGCACATGTTATACTTTTAATGACAAGAAATTGAACTGGTTCCAGTGTGTTATAACTGGAGTTTTATAGCTACTTTATTATTATGAACTAGTAAATAATACACCTGGCCTTATGGGCACCCTTGCAGACAAGAAAGGATTACCAGTGGCCCAATGAGGCCAGTAGCTGCATGTAAATATCCCCCAACATCTTAAACATGTGTGGAATTGTAACACTTGAATCAGAGTAGATAAATGATAGAATAATGTGAAAGGAGTGAGAAGTAGCATCGTGATCTGTGGTGCATGGTTTAGTTTTCAATGATGCAGCCTCGACTGACTCAAGCTCAAATGATTATACATTCACCTGATCTTCTCAAAGCAGCTTAAATTATTCCTACACAAAGAAAAAAAAGCTGTTCGTGTTATTGATCTTGAGAGTTCCTTCTTAACCTTGGGAAAAGTAGTTTGACAAAAATAATCTTGACTCAAACCCTATTTATGAGCTTTTTATGTGACTTTCAACTGTATTTATGGCGTTCCTCATTAGCAGATGAAGTCTGGAATAATAGATTGTTACTCATGTATGGAGACCTGAAAAGATGCCTTTTTTAACCCTCCTGTCGTCCTCCCGGGTCAAATTGACCCCGCCTGTTTTGACTGTTCCTTCTTTCCTTCCTTCCTTCCTTCCGTCTGTCCTTCCTCCCTCCCTCCTTCTCTCTTTCTTTCCTTCCTTCCTTCCTTCTTTCCTCTGTCCTTCCTTCCTTCCTTTGCTTCCTCCCTTCACTCCTTCCTTCCTCCCTCCTTTCCTTCCTTCTTCTTTCCTCCCTTCATTCCTTCCTTCCTCCTTTCCTTCCATCCTTCTTCCCCCTTCCATCCTTCCTTCTTTTCTTCCTTCCTTCTTCTTCCCTCCTTTCCTTCCTTCTTCCTTCCTCCCTTCCTTCCTCCCTTCATTCATTCCTTCCTTCCTTCCTCCGTTCCTTCCTTCCTTCCTTCTTCCTCCCTCCCTTCCTTCCTCCCTCCTTTCCTTCCTTCTTCCACCCTTCCTTCCTCCATACCTTCCTTCCTTCTTCTTCCCTCCCTCCCTTCCTTCCTTCTTCCTCCCTTCCTTCCTTGACTCGAGGACAACAAGAGGGTTAAATAGGTGACTTGAGTGATGTAATGACTGTCATATAGTGTCATTATCAGGTCTGAAATATTAAAATACCTGCCAAACTACTGACATTCCCCTCAGCTGTATTTTGTGTTTAGTGCTATTAGCAAATGCTAATCAGCAGCAATGTTTACACCTTAAGTGAATACTACAGGCATAAACATTATACCTGCTAGACATCATCATATTAGCTTTGTCATTCAGAGCATTTTAGCATGCTGATGTTCAGTCAAACTGCTCTGTGCCTGAGTACAACCTCCAGAGCGGCTAGCATGGCTGTAGACTCTTAATCTTGTTAATATGTTTGCTTAAATCATTAATTAATAGTTGATGGGTATAAAGGGGACCTTCACAGACAACATCCACAGGGATCTGCTCACCCTCTAATGCAGTGGTTCTTAAAGTGTTTTCACATTAAGGACCCCCAAACTGACACAAATTAGACCACGGACCCCCATTTAATAAGATTTTGTCCCAGGGTCCCCAATCTGATTAGATATTTTCTTTTAGATGTATTATTACAGAACGTGTATGAAATCCATGGCCAAAGGAGTCCTACATTCTGTCATTGTGTTACTAATGGATCGAATGGGAATTATAGTGACAATTAATGATTCCCCTTTTTGTTGGGGACCCCCTGGAACCCCCCTCAAGCACCCCACTTTGAGAACTGCTACTTTAATCCATCCTTGCCCGTGGAACAATAAAACGGACGTACAGCGCTCACACTCACACGCATGTAGCAGGGCACTTCAGCCTCTTACATCATTAGCTCTCCATTGAGAGATTATTCCTGGTGAAGGCTAATCTTCATTCTAGTAGCTGGGAGCTATTATCAGCCCCCCAAGACAATACAGGGAAGAAACACTGAAGACTTATCATCAAGAAATGAGTTGAGCAATTACTGGCAACAGACACATGGGGGACATGACAAAAAGTCATAACCACTCACACACATGCAGCGTATCTACATGCACAAGAATTTCTCTCTCTCTCTCGACTAATAACCATATGAATGACCTCACTTTCAACTCCACGTTTTTTTTCTACACACAGTAACACCAGAAAGGGTGAACTCTGCATGTCTTCGGGGGAGTCGAAGTCATTTTATCCCATCTTTTTTTCACTCTTTAAAAGAGTTGAATCTAAATTTAAATGTTGACTACGACGTGTTCAGTTATTCATGTCACTCTGTGGTGTGAATCGTTAACGCTCGCATGCGTTTTATCTCGTCACTTGTCAATAACACGTCGCAGCTTCTTTAATGAGTTCAGAAATCTATTTTAACACAGCATGTCGTCTCACAGTCTAACGCATTGTACATTCTACTTTTGAAGCCGATATCTGTGTCGTGGAGCGAAGCAGAATGAACGACACAAAACTAACAAACAAGCTGATCTGACCTGCTTCATGATCCTGAACTTATCCTTATCCTGACTGCAGGTTTCTGCACTGAAAAAACATTGTCTAGCTAAATTCTTAGATGTATAAAGTTTATTAAGATTGATATTTTGAACCCTCTTGTCTTACATTATGAGCAATTAAAGACTGTGTATTAACTGACAATGGTTTATAATATGCATATACTGGTTTGTTGCTGTCTAATAAATCTATATCCAAAATATTCTTGTATATTTACTGTAAAAACTATTTCAGGCCATAGTGTAAAATACAGAGAGAGGTTGGATCTGGTTCTGATTATAGGTATGTAAATGGCTGTCCACACCGATCACAACTGAGCTGGATCGGTATATTACTGCAAATCATTATTAATTAACCATTGACATGACACACTGTTACAGGTGTAATATGTGTGTTTTGGAATAACTAACTTGTGTGTTTGAATGAATAGCTACTGATACAATCAAATAAACCAGTATTTAACAGAAAAGCATTTCTCCCAGCATGAGACCCTCCCAAGATATTAAGTCTTATTAACCAATGCGACTTATCTACCGGTTTTTATGGTTGTTTAGTTTCAGAGATTTTCAATAAACAGAATGGTGTAAATGCATTAGGGACATTAGCATGAGAACAAAGAGGATTTATAGATTTTGTGCAATTATTTTTGGGCCATCAGTATTGTTTCAGGAGAGAGGTTTCAGGATCTAATGATGGGACTGGAACCATGATATACAATTCCAAGTCACATATAGCATCACGCCATGTGGGTTGTGTTCAAATGAACGTAAACAAACTGTGTGTCATTTTGAATTGTTCAAACTTAATTTTTGGGAAAAAAAAATCTTAAAATCATGATCAAGCAATCAGTTTAAATTTCTACTTCTGCTTAATTACTACTCAATTCTACTTCTGGTCCCCAGACATTGCACAGTGACTGCCCACCACTACTAATACTCAAGAGGGGTTAAATGCAGAGATCGAGTTTCACTGTTTATCTGTATGTGGGAAAAGTACTACGGTACCTTTAAAGTTATTATTTTCAACAATTTCTTGGCTGAATATTGCAAAGTAATACAAAGGCTTCTGATTATAAACTGCTGTCATGATGATAAATGTGATGTTATTCCATTGTATGTGTTAAATGATTATACAAATATGATTTTGGACATTTTTGGCATGCTTTTCTAGATAGATAAATCTTACTTGGTCTCATCCTAATGATATTAATTATTATAATGATGCAGCAAAGCCGAATTAAGTACAATAATCACTATGTGTCAGTTTTAACATCCCCAGTTTGAACACAGGACAGTAATGGATGATAGAAAACTGCAAGAGGAGGATCCATTGTGCACAAACACACGTTTAAGACAGTCTGATCTAGTTGTACAAAGAGTTTACTAAATATATATTACGTTTTTTAAGAGTATCAGTTTATGTTTTAATTCATTTCTGCCTTTGAAGAATGCTATGTGAAGAATTATTGATTGAGTCTTACACACAGGAGTTTTCGAAATTAAACAAATTTAATGGAGACAAATAAGATATATTACTGTTAACTATCAGCATTAATGATAAGCATATGTCAGTCTGCTATCTGAGGCTCATACAACGTAAAACCATCACTGTCCCACTCGTTGAGTTTACAGATGTTCTGGTTCATAGGATCAGTTGAGCACCATATTGTTCTGTAGTGAAGCAGTTACAGATTAAATGAAGAGCCCAGTGGCTGACGCAGGGTTACATCAGATTACATACAGTATGTGTGGAGGATCATGTCACATCTTTGAGATCACAGAGAGGGTGAAACACATTGACCCCGATACTTAATCCTACTGAACGCAGCCTGCTATGATGCAACACATGCACACACACACACACACACACACACACTCAGAGAGCACCAACAAGACACAGACTGTAAACTAGTAACATCGACTCTTCAAGTGGCTGTAAAACGCACAGAAAAAAAAAAATCATAATAGCAATCGATCAATCAAGCAAACTTCATTTATACAGCAGCTTTCATACAGGTTAATGTAGTTCAACATGCTTCACAGTTGATTGACAAGCCGATAATAAGACAGAGCAAGTGACGATATAAAGGGATAACAATGATGGAGGGAACAAAAACAAAGAACAAATGACAAAAAAAGAAAAAAACTGAGACCAATGCCATCATAGAGAAAATAAGAAGATAAAGATGTTATGCATATCAATGGATACTGATGAAAAACACACGAAACAAGGAATCAGTTTCAAGGTTGAACTGAAATATAAAGTCTCCTCACTTTTTGTCCGAGAAAATAAATAAAGAATAATGATTCTGCAACTACTGCATATATTTCCATTTTTTCAAAAAGAGGGTACAACTGTTGTGGAAACCTGTTTAAGCTTTAAACGATGAACATTTCCTATGTGTTGCTCTGGGAAACACACCGTCAACTTCTATGGCTGTCCACATCATAGTGTAGCCACCTTGATAACATTCAACATTTGAATGGGACAGTTGTGCTGTTGTGTTTGTATTTCACTCAGAGTTTAAGATAGAAAGCTAAACTAAGTAGCTTCATTTTTATTAAAAGGCAAGCCACCGATTCCAACATTTTCTTCTTGTTCCAATATTTCAAAATGTTTTTCAAGCACACTGCTGCATTCAAGCTAAATTACAGACAGAATGCTAACTAGTGTTAGCTGTTTCTCTTCCAGTTGAGGTGACGGCAAATGATCAGACTGGCTAAACTAGGCTAGGCTAGTTCTGTGACCTCAGTGCTAACATAAAGACTAAGATAAAGATACACTTTATTGATCCCACAGTGGGGAAAATTCACCGTTACAGTAGCTCAAAAAGCCGTTTTTTTAAAGAAAAATTCATGCCACAAATGTAAGGGGTGCTATTACTGCAGAAAAATAAATAAAACACATTTTCTTCATGGTATTTAGGTACTAAATGTAGTGAGTATCACCAGGACAGGTGTTATACACTCCAGTCAATGTTGAAAAAGAGAAAATCAGATTTCAGATGCAGTTACCTTTATCTCAGTTAAACATTCAGTGGTTATACTCGTAACATATTAATGAAATTCACATTAAGCATTCCTCACCATAACTGACATAATATGGGTATAAGTATGACAAATTATATTCAGTTTTCATTTTAATAGTTATGGATGCTGTAGGACATACATACCATACATCATACAAGTATTACATGTGTTTAAAATAAATGATTTGTCAAAGCATTTGGGTTTCTGCACAATTGTACATGTGCAGGTAATGTACACACAATCAGAGCAGAATATAACATGGCATTATCCATTACACACACACACATGCACGCACACACAGTAATGTGTGTAGTTGTGTTTGTGTGAGCTAAAGAAAAACGAGAGAATGAAAAAGTGTCTCAGTAGCTTTATTGCTTTCTCATCCTTCAGTGTCAGCTGGGGCGCCGCTGTTTTGCAATTCTCCAGTCTGGATCCCTCAGCAGCACACTTAAGTCTGTGTGTGTGTGTGTGTGTGTGTGTGTGTGTGTGTGTGTGTGTGTGTGTGTGTGTGTAAGGATATATGAGGAGGATGGTGTTTAAGAAATCAGATCACAATCTGTAATTCCACTCTGCAGCGTTGAGAGACTGAGGAAGGAAGAAAGAAAGATCGTGACGGGCAGAAAAGGGAAGAAAGTTCCCTGTTCTTCTTAAGAAAAATGTAGAGAGAGTATAACTGCAGAGGTCATGAAACTGATTTCATATCATGCTGCAAAGTCAGCCAGAGGAAAGAGACGCAAACTGGTGGTAAACTGATCACTGGACACATGAGCTATCATGTTAAAGCAACTTTGCAAACCATTTTATGAGATGAGACACCCAAACCTTGTTTTATCAAAACCCTCTCTCGCAACAGAACCCTTGCTATAGAGCAG
Organism: Scomber scombrus; assembly: GCF_963691925.1. Taxonomy (NCBI): domain Eukaryota; kingdom Metazoa; phylum Chordata; class Actinopteri; order Scombriformes; family Scombridae; genus Scomber; species Scomber scombrus. The sequence goes on from NC_084981.1 coordinate 3,727,858, forward strand.
GATTGTCCAAACTATTCCATAAAGGACCGTGTGGCTGCAGGTTTGCATTCCAACCAAGCAGGAGCACACCAGGCTGGACTCATTTAATCAACTGATCTCAGTCTTCAGACAGTTGATTGGTCGAATTGTGTGCTCTCGATTGGTTGGAACAAAAACCTGCAGGCACACAGCCCTTTATGGAATAGTTTGGACACGACTGCTATAGAGGGTCCTACTGCTATAGAGGGTCCTGCTGTACCTCCAATTCAATAGATTGAACATTTGTCATTGTCACTGCTTGTTTTACAATTAGCACTTACTGTCTCCTGGAAATTAAGTTAGCAAAACTGCAGCAGGACATACATTTTGGAAGGAAATGTAAATGTAATTAACACATTTGGCAAGTTACAAAAATGCTGACACCAAACAGAATGAGCCCACTTGTAGCAACAGTATTATACTATAACTTTTTTTATGGTTGTGTGTTTTATGGTTGAGCTGTAATGTTGGGGAGAGATTGGAGTGCTCTGGTAGCTAAGTAGTTAAAGTGTATGCAACATACCAGCAACATCCCTGGTTCAAGTCCAGCAAGAGACCTTTATTGCATGTCACCCCCATTTCTATCTCCCCTTGTTTCCTGTCGGCTTCTTAGCCACTAACTTTCCTACAAAGGCAAAAATGCCCCCAAAAATAATACTAATAATAATGGTTTTGGTGCAGTGAGTTGAAGCTTGATATATGATCCATTTATAGACAATGAATGAAAACCAACACCTTAAGTTCATCCACTTAAGTTCTTTTGTAGTCTATCCTAAAAACACTGGCTCTCAGGATGTGAAACCCTTCTAGGGGTTCTGTAGTTGGTTTGCTTTCGTCCAAAGTAGTGGATGAAATGGTAAACTTGTTGCATTTTTCCCATCATTTGGTTTCTTCACAAACCAAACAGTTTTAAACAAACTGAAATGTATTCATGAAGGCCTCATGAGAACGTTCTCTTCTCTCATTGGTTCGATGCGTCTGGGGCTTGAGTGAGAACACATTGGAAACAAGAGGACGTACTTTGTTAATCTAGACCTCAATTCATTCTCTGGCTAGCTGCTATTCGATCATCAGCATCCTAGCATTCTTGAGTACACCTTGTAGTCGGGTCGGATGAATCGGTTGAATCATGTTCCCACCACAAACTAACCACTCCAGAATGGGCTTGTGTCACCTGAGTAGAATAATATGTTAAGATCACATCACACCATGAAGGAAAAAAGAACCAGGGAGTCAGAGAGTTCTTAGTTTCTGGGGCTCCTTCTTTCCTGTGACTATCTGGCACAGAAGGTCTATAAGAGGCTTGTTGTTACTGGTGGAGAAGATTAAGCCTCACATAGAGATAACTTGGATTACAATAGAACGATATCCGACTTCTTCTCTCTCCCTTTCACCAGTCTTGACTCCCTTTGTCTCTAAATGTTTGAGATAAAGACACAGAAACAGAATAAATGGTGCATTGTATTCCCTAATCTCTCTATTATAAAAGTACTGTAATCACTCACACACCAAAATTAACACTGCTAACACATACTAATTAATGGCAAACTGTAAGTGTGTTCCCAGCTTGGCTATGCAAATGTGAATCGAGCCCATCATCTGAGCAACGCTTTGTTTACTCAAAGCCAAGATGGATGAGCTAACATCCCTCCTGCTCCTCTGCCACTATTGGCAAAACAACAGCGGCCTGATTGCGAGCGCTGTTCATTTGCATTGGACACATGGTGGAAATGAGATTCCCATGGTGATGGATGGGCTCGGGCTCCCTGCTATTTAAACAGACTGACTCATGAGGATGCGTTCCCAGCTCCAGGCATTCCCAGTTTCTCCATCCACTCTTCCAACCTCCCAATCCCATCTCCAGCTAATACGCTCGGAATGGGAATTGTCGCTCTGGTGGATTAATGCTGCGATCCCCACGTCGGTTCATGTCTCAAAGTAACTTCAGAATGCTGAAGATGGAAAGAGACGACTTTCACCGATCATCTCCTTTTCTGAATGCAACGGCCATGCTTGTCTGGATCCATGTAGATGACTCACACTGCTCTCTCACATCAGCACAATGCCGTTGGCTGTTTGTTCATGTTTTTTAACTCAAAGTGTGTCTATGACCTGAACATTTATGTCCTTTTCCTGAAAAACTCAAATTCATTCCACAAAAATTTCGATTGCCCTAAAAGAAAAAAATCTAGAAAAAATCTTGATAATTTTCACAATGTTGTACATTTTCTGTATGTAAAAGGACATTCCAGTATCCACGTAATTCCAGCAGGACGGAGCTTCATGGAAAAGTGAAATTCAGAGGCTGTATTGCTTCAATACTGATTAAAAGGGTAGTTACATGTGTAATAAGGCAGCAGGGTTTTTTATTCTTTGCAGTATCTATGCATGTTTATGTTTTTATTATTATGCATGATTTTATTTACTCAAATTTTATCAATTGCCATATTTTTATGGTTTGATGGATTTTATTGTGCATGCTGGAGTTGCATTCCTTTTTTTTTTTTTTTTTTACTTCTTGCCTTAAATAACTATGATTGAAGATGTGCTGCACCTGTGTAGCTGTGACAACAACCACTGAGAGAGACAACAGGACTGCTGCAACCAATCACTGCCTGGGGGGAGGGCCAAAACACAGAAGAAAAGGACAGGTGAGATGCAGAGCGAAGAGAGACTGGGTTGGAGCAGGCAGCAGGACGGGTTCTGTACCTGTCTCCTAGAAACCCTAGTCGCAGAGTCTTCCTCTTTTCCTTCCTCAGATTCCGGTCCAAGACAGCAGCCATGAGACGGTGGGGCAGCGCAAGGACTACACGGAGCCGGGAGCCGCATACTGTATAAAGACCTGTTTTAACTGTGGCATCGGATTTTAAGTACCTTTTCATTGACTGTTAACTGCTAAGCATCTTGTGAAACCTTTGGTTAAACCATCTTTGAAGAAATGTTTTATAGTAATAAACCCACTTATTTGTACACGCTGGTGTCTGTTTGGTTCTTTTAAAGCTCTGCTCCTCCTGATTTTAAGAACCTGTTTGAGTCCTAGGCTCATTAATCCTAGGTGGTGTTGTCGGCCCTTTTTAGTAATTTTACCCTAATCTCTTAATTGTGAGTGTTTTCTATTTTAAATAGTTTTAGGCCTTTGCTCTTACCTAGCAGGCCGGGGCTTTTTACACATGTATGCAACTTTTGGACACCAGTGGAAGTGCACTGCTGCTGATCAATACCATAGTCTGTGAAGAAAGAAGCTGCCTCATCTGGGTGTCTATATAGTGTTGTCACTCTTCTGCTTTTGAGAAGTCGGAGATTATTCTTAAGGGAAAAGATGTTTGTCTGAGCCTCGTCACTAATTTTGTTTTTAAAGTGTTTTTTGGAGCACTGAAACCATGACCTGTATCACAATAATGTCTGCCTCAATAAAACTACAGCTGAAATGAGAGTATTTTCGTCTGGTGTTCATCCCTTCAACTATGACGACTCACCAGAGATCACCCATACCTCTACACCCTATTATAACCCTTCTGGGCCCAGATGTACACCCGTTATGAGTATTGTATACTTGTAAAGTTGTATTCTGTTCCAACTATCAGTTTTGCTCCTTTAGCACACATCGAGATCAGATGGAAATCAGAACAAGGAGGTGATTGGTCTTTTTGGTCATGGCAATAGTCTTGTTTTCTCCTTTTTGTTGAAGTCAGCCAGGTAAATTATAGTCATTTAATTTTTTTATGAAAGTCATAGACGTTACTTATTTTTGTTACCATCCGAGTCAGATTTGTTATGTTGGCCTTGCCCAGACTGAACTAATCCCCAACTCCATATTGTTTTTTCTGTCTTGGTAACTAAAGACATTAGTTATTAACTTCTCTTTGGCTGCTTGGGACTTGGAGAACATGTCCTGAGGCTTGTTTCACAAAAAGTGATTGTGAATACTGCTTATACACATACACAAATCATCATTGTCACTTGCAAATTGCAGATAAATTAGTGAGATCTAGACTCCTCTCACATCCTCATGCACAGGTTGCAATTACTGTGTTTCTTTTGATTAGTTAAATGTGTCAAAATGAACACGAGGGAACATTATCTTACGTTGCAAGTCACAGCTTGTAGCAAGTTTCTACTTAGTCCCAGGTCACTAAGTAGATGGGCTACATCAGAGCACAATATCCATGGAAAACAAACAGATCAGTAGTCTTATCATTTATTATAGGCAAAAATGAATGCTTCAGTTGCTGTGAGTGCTGCTACTTTTCACCACAGCCATGCAGCTGTGCACTTTCCACATGAAAACAGAATGTGCTGAAAGCAGAGTTCATGTACCATGGATAATCACGATTTTTCTAAAGTGGATGTAAAACATGAAACGGCTCAAATCTGCTGATAAAACATTTGTTTTTTTGCTGTTATCCAGTTTTACTGAATGTGTACAATGTTGTTCATATTTACACCGGGATCTACAATATACCCATCTCAGGCATGTTTATAAACTTCATTTGAATTAATTTGATTGTATTATTTACACTGAAGGCATCATTTTAATCCTTTGTTTATGTTCTTTTCATTCGGTCTTATATTGTAAAGCATCTTGTAATGTCTGTGTCAACATGGACGATGTAAACAAAATCACTGCCAATCTTTCTGATGTTTGAGATATCAGCGCAGCTAGTGTGACAAATTAATGATAAAACGAGATATAAATACCCACTGTAATGTCATCTACTTTTGGATTGTTGGAGTACTTCTTTGCCATCATATACAATTCAAACTTGTACTGACTGGATTGTCTGTTTTATGTCTTATGCAGCCATCTCTTTTCTTGCCATTGAAATGGACCAATTACACCATTCACACTTCAGAGTTACTGTACTGTATTTTAGGAACAGCAAAGGTTTTGGCAGTGAGAGAAAGAGAGTGTCTATACCTCAGTGATCCACTAAATGCTGATACTGTCATATTTTGTGCTGACCACAAATCTTCCAACCTGGAACACTTATTTGTTCTTTCTGGCTCTGTATTCTATCCTACCTGAGGCATCGATGTGATTTCAACAAAGCATTACGAGACGAATAGTAGCACAAACATTAGCTATTGTCATCGTTATGGCCTGGTATTACAGTACTGTCAATAGGCCTGTAATGAGGGAATCCATTTCTTTCAAACTGTAATCAATACATGTTGGTCTGAATAAGGCCAGTGTGGCTGCAGGCCAGATGAGATAAATACCTCTGTCCTGGTTGCAGACTCTAAGGAGCTTAGAATGAGTGCATATGTAGACATTTTAGAGTTTTACTCTTCCAAGAACATTAGCTGAATTCCCTGCATACAGCTACACCGGGTCTAAAAGACGAGGAGGTCAGTGTAGTAAATTCATTTTATACATCACATCTGTGCATTTGCTCACATAGCCATTAATCACCACTACGTAAACAGTTTATGTGCCTATAACTCCATTGTTTTAGTCAACAAATAATAATGCACCACATATGGCATGCACAGAACATGAACACAAACACCCACACATCGGTCGTGTTTGTTGGTGGTGAGCTGGAGGCTGAGGGAGGGCAGCGGAGGATGAGGAGACGCTTCATTTGAGGCAGATAAACTCTTTTGTAATACGCATGGCTGCATTAGTTTAGATACACAGTGTCAGGCGCATGCTATTAAATACAGATATACACAGATCACTGTCATTTTCATCTTTGCATCAAGTCATAAATCAAAAGAATAATCGGACACATTCGGTGGAAGTCTGAACCATCGGTTGGTCAGCCACTGAGTAGACAATGGCTAGATTAGGAGTGATAATTATACACAGCTGAGCTTAATGGAATGCTTCTGTAACACTAGCATGATTCACATTTTGATTCAATTCATCCATTCAGCCTAATATTGTGTTAACAGATACATAGTGAGGGATGCACCTGTCTTTGCAACTTCCCTTTCATTAAGTTCACTTCATGTTTTTATGACAAGCAAAGAAATATGCCAATTTAATATTTATTTCTTTAACTGACTACAACCAGTACAGTAGTTTACATCACAGTCAATGTTGATACCTTGTATGCAGTGAAGTTGTTCACCATGTATGATGGTCTCAAGGGTGAGTATAAGACAGATGTAACTGCTCACTACATGGAATGAGTTTCACATATATGATATTTATGATTTTTGTTTTTCTCCTTTTGCTGTCAGAGTGGTAAGATATGTGGGGTCTAAAGTTGCAAAGGGGTGGAAAATTCCTGATAAATTTCCATGGGAATTTAATTGTCTTTATTGACATTGCATTGAGGTCACTACAACGAGATTATAATCTTTGTGGATGTGACCTCAGTGGTACAACACTTTTCTGTTGCAACATATGTTCTTTACTGAACACTGTGTGTGGGCTGCTCCTGTTAACGTTCCACACCACTGACTTGAGTGCTAACAAGCCCTCAACCTTTCTGCAAGAGACTCCACAATCAATGCAGCTAATCTCACCCAAATAAATCAGCAAACTGGGGATATGTGATTGGACCGCCTTGTGCAAGTGTGTGGGATCCCTCTGAGGTTGTTGCATTAGTGTATATGTAAGACAGTATATATAGTGTGTGCAAGGCTAGCAGGCCATCAATAAATTCAAATGGAGTCAGATTATTCCCCTGCAGCATAAAACTGACAATACAGTCATTAAAATATATTTTGGTCACGTTTAATGCTGCAGGGGAGAGGGGAGTAATTGAGATGGGAACACAGCAAAGTGACACAGACAGTGCGAAGCATGACTCAGCAGTTTCCCTGCTCATTAGCAGTCTGATGTGCATGTGTGTGGCTGTTAAAATGTTTCGGATGCTTCCCCAAACCGGAACTCCCTCTCACTTTGGCCGTGTACATCCCTCCGACAGAGAGAGGTACCTGAGGACATTCCCCAAGTAACTGACAGTCACATCCAGTGCTATCTTTGGAGAGTCAGGTGATATCAGCAGAATTCCAGTCTGCTGTCCTGTGAATACTGATTATTCTGACACCTTCTTCCTCTGCTTTTCCTCCCACATGGCAGTCAGTAAAGAGAAAGGGTAGTATTTGTGGAAAGATGGATGGAAACCACTATTCTATGATAGAGATGGGACAGAATCACAGAGTACACCAAATATATTCTAATGCAGGTTTTACTTAAATGTGTAACATACGTGATACAAAACTTCAGCTATTTATCAAAAGCTTATGAAGTTGCAGTTATCAATTTGCCTCTGAGTTAACAGAACTAAAGCTTTGTGTCCGAAGGGTTGACTATATACTATAGTCATGCGAGACACCGTGGTGGGGCCTCCACAGATGGTCTATTTGAAAGAACGGTCTCTCAAGTTTTGTTTTTTGTTTATTTCCATAAAATGATTGACCAATTTCCCAGTCATGTAAAAACACATGGAAAATGAAAAAAGTGAAATGTCCTGTGAAAAAACTTGAGTTGTCCTGATAAATTAATTCTCCTCTCTCTGCTTCTGTCAATATCTTGATATGATTTTAAGGCTATATGGCCCACCCCTAGTGCACACCCTTGCACCAGGGATACTGCGTCTAGCATAAACCAGCCTTAACAGTCTGCAGCCATGCTAGTGTCTTAGTGGGAGTTTCATATGATACAGTCCCAAGTAGCACTTATAGGTACCAGTGGCTGTATTCTGCCCTCTGAGATCAGGGCGCAGTAATGTTCACATTATGGCTTGGTTCATTGGAGTGTCTCAAAGTAGACGCTGCACTGTGTGTTTCAGTTTTACAAATGAAAAGATTTCAAGGATAAAGATTCAACTATCGATTTGTCAAATGTAAGTCAGCTTAACAGTGGCTTCCCTGAGCTTTTCAATGCAAACCATCCATTAGAACCAACCAGACAGTACATTTAATGCAATACTTTTAGAATTAGCAACATTAACCACCAATGCCTCTTAACTGCTTGGTCAAATCCATATCAGTACCTTTTGCCCACTCACTACCATTACTACCCAATGTTCTTGTCTCCAAGTATTACACTGTACTGTTCTGGATTTGTCAGTAAATATTGCTAAGATTTGTTTGTGCCAATATTACCACTGCAATGCGTCTCTGACAGCTGCAAACAAAAAGCTGAGCTGTTTCTTCCTGTGACTGCTAAACTTACTGCTATGTGTAAAACAGGTGAAATGTCCCTTCATGTTGGATTACATCATCTGCCAGGGGTGAGGAAAAACCAGAGAATGAAGCCAGCATTCTGGAGGGACAAGAGCACACCAGAATAGTCTTATTGAAAAATTAAGATGACTTTACCCTTGAGCGTCCTTAAGCATCAAACTAATTAAGTGTCAGAATGTGACACTGACTGACACAACTTCAAAAGTTATTGCAAAATGACACTAATTATTTCATGTCTGAGTGTAAAAGTCTCTGTGCTGAAATGATATTGACATATTGCCAAGAGGGTCATGGATCACCAATATTTTGTTCTCTTGAATTTCTGTTTAAGATGTAAGTGATGACCTCACACCAGTCAGATAGTCTTGAGCTGAATGTCAAACCCAACATTAGAAGCCTGCAAATGAGACCAATATAACAGAATTGGATATTAAATCCCAGTGCTAAAGTTAGCATAACTTAGCCATTATACTGTAATTTCCCATTTGGCCTATTGTGTGTTAGTCGTTGAAGCAGCCTACTGGGGTTCTTGTTGTTGAGGGTATTACACTAAAGATACAAATGTCTCCATTTAAATGTTCCTCTGTTGGAGCTGTGCTGTCCCGGTGTCACCCTGATAGTCGTGTTCACACATCAGAAATGAAGGGTGAGGAGGGATAACTGAAGGTGAGATGTAGAGGAAAAGATGGGGAGATACCAACACATGGTAGCAGTTTGTGTTATACTCTCTGTATAGTATGAACATAAAGAACTTACTTAAACACTCTTAAGCAGGTGTTCAGAACCAAAGATGAGACTGCTTTGAAAAACAGCCAGTGGAGTTACATTGGTGGTGGTACGGGTGCCAGTGAGACAAAAAGAGATGCAGGAAGTCCAGTTTTGAGTAGAGGCAATAGTATTGCCATGAACACTGGATTAGCTATGAGGCAGTGGGCAAAGTAGATGTGAATGGTATGAAGTTGTATTCGCGCTGTTGACCATTCGCAAGCCATCTTGAAAGCACTGACCTTTGAGGGAATGGAGAGCTGGAGAGAAACATGGAAGAAGCTATTAGTAATATTATTTACTATAAGTTAAATAAGACTAGTCCTGTCATGGCCTCATGGTTTTTGGACTTTCTGTGTTTGTTCTCTTGGTTTCCAATGTTATACTCCTGTTGTTCAGTCATTTGGTTTTGCTTATTTATTTTTTGGTTGCGGAAGTGTTTTCTAGGTTTTGGTTTTCAGCCCATTTTTCCCGCCAGCTCTCCATGACAGCTCCACAAGAGTCATATTGATAGCAGATAACTATTAGACCTTATGGTACAAATCCAGTGGTGGACAGTAACAAAGTAAATGTACTTGAGTACTGTACTTAAGTACAGTTCTTGAGTATCTGTACTTTACTTGAGTTTTATTTTTGGGGGATACTTTTACTTTCACTCCACTACATTTGAAGGACAAAAATTATACTTTTTACTCCACTACATTTCTATTGATGCTCTCGTTACTCGCTACTTTTGAGCTTACGTCAGCTGATGTTTTTTTTTGGCAAAATTCTGAGAAAACTGTTTTTGCTGATTCGTGTCATATTGCCGTACCTGTACTACGTCATGCCATATGAAGAAATGGAGGAAGAAACTGGAGAAACTCCCACCGAGCACCTGTGGCCTTATCTCAAATCCATGTTTGAGATGTTTGTTGTGCTTACCGCCAACAAATTAAGTTAAAACTCGCCGTCCAACCTGAAAAAGCATGTCGCGGTATGTAAAGTAGCTACTAACGTTAACTAGCTTAATGTTTGTTAAATTGCAGATCAACATTTTAAACGTAATTGTATGTGCTTGTAGTATCATAGTTGCCATTTTTAACTGGTTTAAAAATATGACAACTGTTGCAGTGCAGTTGAATGATTAAGTTGACTTTCTGTTCATGTTTTTTATACAATTCATATCAAAGAGCCAATAAGTTGTTTATCTGTAAATGTCAATATAAGTTATTGTAGTGCCTATTTAACTGAAGATATTCAGTTCATATGTTCTATCTTTTTTTATGTAGAATGACAATAAAGCTACTTTCCTTTCCTGTATTTCCTGAGATATATTTTTTAATACTTTTACTTAAGTACATTTTTAAGCAAATACTTTAGTACTTTTACTTAAGTAATATTTTGACTAAGCTACTTTTACTTGTATTGGAGTAATATTTGACAAGGAGTATCTGTACTTTTACTCAAGTAGTGAAGTTCTGTACTCTGTCCACCTCTGTACAAATCTGCCTTTGGAATAAACTGTGATGGTGCTTATGATTGTGTGGGTTATTGTGACTGGCCCTTCATTCCCAGATAACATCTCAAATAAATTAATGGAGGTTTTGTTTTTCAGGCCGTTCTCATTTTGGTCTGATCAACATTATAAGCCCCTATATATTTCACTGTAATATTTCACTGAAGTGTGTAGAAAGTTGGGTTTTGCTCCTTTACAGTACTTGAAGAGTAAGAAGACAGACAGGCAAACAATGGAAGCGTAGACTAATACTAACTGAACAGTGAATGTGGCAGTGCTGAGGTTAAGTAGGCAGGATTGATTGCAGGAGTGGATGCAGCTCTGGTGGAACATTGCTCTGCCTCCATCACACCTGTCTCAAACTTCACAATCACATACAAGGAGAGGCAGAGACTCTAGGAGAGTGACAACCAGTATGCAGTAGAAGTGCAGCTGTAACAAACAAATCAAATCGCCAAACCATAGTCAGTCCAACTTTGTTGATTTTGTTTTTGGAAGCACAGAATGCCAATACAGGCACCAAAAACAGTACTAGGAATCACAGGTAGAGCATGAACTAGAAGATATATGCCATTCAACCAACACAGAGAGAGTGAAGTAGCCAGAGAGTAATTGAGAGAGAGATTACCACAGATTGGACCACTTTGGCCCTTCGGGATATTTCAGTAATAGCTAGAGTGCAATGACAATGAATACCACTTCAACAACATCGACAAAGAACATTGCAGCTAAAGTAAAGATGCGTGTAAAGTGCACTTCACAGGAGTTCTCCATTTAGCACCATAAAACTACAATCTAGCCAGAAGACCAACAACGTAGTAGAGACACAACCGTTTAACAGACCGTGTGTGGATGGAGTCTAGCCAGCATATCAAAAGTGGTGTCTCGCCTCAGTAACAGTGAATACAACTCTCATGAGTCTTTTTGTTGAAAAATGAGGTGATCTACTGTATGTTGTCTAACATTGGTTGTCTGAATGTTTGCGTGTCTAAATAGCGTAACAGACCCTTTTGTCAAAAGTAAGTTACAACAAAGTCATTTGTAGCTGTACTTCATCAGGCTTGGTGCCATTTTTCACGGCATACGAAACTGCAGTTCACAGCTTGTCTATGCAACTCACTTTTCACAATTCACTTATTCACTACTACAAAAAGACAATTTTTTTGTAATTACATTTTTATTGAATTTTCAATAACAATAACTTCCATGATTGCAGGGTTAGTGATGCAGGTATTGGTTCTGGCATAGACAGTATGAGACACAGCGTATGGAAATGAACAATAGTAAATAATCAAAAATACAAATAAATCTGACTCACATATATGGAAGTGAGAAATTCAGTTCAGAATAGAGGAAGGGGGTGTACTGTTTTCAGTCACTGGTGCTCTGAACCGAGTTTTCATCAGTCTTTTTTACAAAGGTCCAGAAGAGCTCCCAAGGGATCATCCCATCGTCCTTGTTCCCTTTTAGTTTGTTGAGCATAGACTGCAGTCTCCACCATAGCATTTATCCAGTCATTCCGGTGTATCTTTTACTTCTTTAAGCAACATAAAATGTCAATTATAAATGTATATAACCAAATCAATACACCATTGTGTGAGCTTTAAAGTGAGCTATGAAAAACAGGCCCCACGCAACCCGTTTTAAATGTGGCTGCCTCACCCTCATTCATGTGGGTTTCCTGTATGAAAGCTTTATGTGCGTTGTTCGTTTTCAAAAATGACAACACCTTACGCCTTTTGGCTGGATTTCCAACTCCATTAATATTCCAAGATATATAATGTACTTAACACATTTCTTGGTCAGAATTGTTCAGGCGTCCCACCATATCCATGTCTGTAACAGCTGTTTAAATGTATCTGATCATAATGTCTACACCATGCTGAAATACCAATCATTAAAACCATGTACCCTGCCATGATATGAACATATAACCTAGAAACAAAAAGAGAATAATTAATAGTGGGATGTTGCAGCAGACATTAGAATTGTGCCATAAACATATACATTTTACAATATTACAGGCCCCTCTGTGTTACTTGCTTCCCTTATGGTTGCATACCTAAATTAGCTGAAGAATCAGCTGCTTCCTCAGCTTTATCTCACTTTCCCTCATGTTAATTGTGTCAGACTTTGAGCTTCATTTAACAATAGTACTTTAACTGCTAACATAATAGTCATTACTGCAATAAGTGAGCAGAGAATGCACCTACATTTTGACAAGCCGAAAGCATACTAACATCATCATTAAAATCAAAGAACACTTGATCCTCACAGTGTCTTGTTTTCAGTGTCGGTGTAATTTAACAGTGTCTTTTAATAGTTTTTGTCTTTTAATAGTTTTCATCTTAGAGGCCCTGCATACACACACAGCTATTTTCTGTTAATGTGGTTCTGCTCATAGAATCATAAAGGTGTAAATTGTGTGTTAGTGGGGGAGATTCACTTATTCATAAACACACTAACACACATATGATTAGTGGGTGTACAGTGTGCAGGGGCCTGTTACACATGGGCGTCACCTGACCATGACTAAATATTGGTGTAATTTACACCTTGATACAATCAGTACATGACTATAAAAACAGGTGTTGACACTAGTTAATATTTTTATAATCACTGATGTAGTATTTAGTATTTAAACCAATTGTTATTAATTGTTAGTACTAGTAATTATAATTACTATATTTTGTAAATGTTGCTCTCCATCAGTACTGTATAATCATCAATGACATGTCATCCTTGAGATAAACACACTTCCATTTCCTTTTATTCATACACTAAATATATTTAAACTTAAATGTTCCAACTTTAAATATGGGAAAAGACATAGTTTTGGTTTTAATAAGAGACAAGAACTGCTGCTGAATTATATTAATTACTTGAGTTTCAGGATGATTTCTAAAGATGTGTCTATAATTCTCACATATATTTGTGTGGGTGTATAGATGAACTTTAGAAATACTATGAGGGCGAGAAAGAAAGAATGGTATTGTTGATTCATTAAGGACACTTTTGTTTTTGTGTTGGGAAATATTATCATTAAAAGAAAACTTTAACACAGTGACACTGAAGAAAATTGGCAACATTTGGGTCTTCCACTCTGCTCAGTGGACTGCTAAAGTTTAAATACATGAATAAAAACGAGGATAAAATTGAATTATTAAATGTTGAGTGATAACGGGTTGTAGTTAAAAAGAATAACTCATTTCATGATTATTTTACCACCTGCTGTGATACTGGGTTGTGTCTATACCAACCAAAATAGCAAGCTGCAGGCATTAGCTGGCGTCTTCACCATATTACCGGTTTTCTGAGGATCATGGGTAGGTTAATGCTAGAATAACTTTTCTTAAGCTGGATAGAACTGACTTGATAACATAAAATTTGTGCACACAAATTTTAAATTAAGTTTACCAAACTGACTGGCAACTTCAATGAGTAATTGATTTTCTGTCACTGTCGGAATTTGGTTAAGGACATCCTTAAACAGTCAAAAAACAGATAAGTCATTCTCTCATCCTTATGTTCTTCACACCTTTCCAATTGCAACTGTGAAGCACTAGTTCTGCTTGAAGTGCCTTGAGGTGCTGTTCTTTATGAGAAAGTCTTGAATGATGTACTTTTCCAGCTGTCGCCACACCGCTGATTATTCTGCTGAACTCCACATCCTTTTTTGTGCAGAGAAATTATTGATCTGTAACTGTTTTCTCCATTCTTTTGAGTGCGTCTGATAGTTGTGTATTTGAGGTCCTTGAGTCGAAATGTCTGGTTCCTCTTCATCTTAATGTTGAGCCTGCTTAAAAACCCTCTTTGACCTCTTTCCTTTGGAGGACCATGTTTTCTATATCCTTTGACCTTGTCTGATGGTTGTGCAGCTGAGGTCCTTTGGGTCAAGATGTCAAGTTCCTCTTCATCTGTGTCTTGAGCTGGATCCAAGGACTTCTCATTGAAGACCTCTGGCATCACGTTCACAGACATGAGATTCCTGTACAGTTCCCACTTTTGAAGGACAAGGAACTGTGATGAGTTTCCCAGATTTGTACTTAAAAGTTAATTTTGTATTAACTCCTTGAAAACTGTTTTATCTTCTGAGGAATCTGACGCCACAAGACCCCCTCCCCTGCTGACACCTCTCTACTGAACCAGCTCAACACCTTTTTCTTTGAGGAAGACAACAGCAGACAGGCAGAGGACACACTGCTGACACCATCAGAGCATGACCAGCCCCCCACCCTCCAACAACATCAGGTACTGCAGGTCCTGCGTGGCATCGACATCAGCAAAGCCCCAGGACAGGTTGGAGTACCAGGGAGGGTGCTGAAATCATGCGCTTATCAGCTTGCTGCAGTATTCACTAACATCTTCAACCGCTCACTGCAGCAAGCCACAGTCCCCACATGCCTGAAAACTGCCACCATAATCCCTGTGCCCAAAACCTCTGCCATCACAGGGTTGAATGACTACCGGCCTGTGGCCCTGACACCGGTGATCATGAAATGCATGGAGAGACTGGTGTTGCAGCATATTAAGGCCCATATCCATCCCAGCCTTGACCAACATCAGTTCGCCTACAGGTCCAACATCCACAGATGACGCCATCGCCCTCCACACTGCCCTCAGCCACCTTGAAAGCCCTAACACATACATCACAATGCTGTTTGTTGACTTCAGCTCGGCATTCAACTCCATCAGCCCCAGCCGACTGATCAACAAACTGCAGGTATTGCAACTCGGAACCCCCCTCTGTCTGTGGATCAAGGATTTTCTGACGAACAGACCCCAGCACGTCAGGATGGGCACCTCCACCACATCCTCCACCATCGTCCTCAACACTGGTGTTCCTCAGGGCTGTGTCCTGACTCCAGTCCTGTTCACGCTGTACACCCACGACTGTGTCGCCATCCATGGCAAATTATCAAATTTGCGGATTACACGACCGTTGTGGGACTGATCAGTAACAATGATGAGGCACCATACAGCACCATACAGCACCTACATTGCACTGACTGCACACACCGGCGCACCGAGCCAAAGGGAGGAGGTGTTTCATGACATGATTGGGTCTGTGTCAGGGAAGAAAATAACCAATGGGCCGCATGCATTAAGCAGGCAGGACCAAAGCGAAAGGGGTCGGTGTTTAACAATGTGATTGGGCCAGCCCAGTGTCAATCGGGCCGCTGATCTACTGGTTTTATGGGCCGGTCAGACCAATATATACATGTTTTAAAAACGTTTCGGGACTGTCAGCCCACATAGCGCGTCGGCCCACCGGGAAATTGCCCTGTATGCCAGATGGCCAGTCCATCCCTGCCATACAGAGAGGAGGTCCAGATGCTGGCCACCTGGTGCAGTGATAACCACCTCAACCTCAACACCAGGAAGACTAAAGAAATCATCATTGATTTCCGGAAGTCAAGGACCACACTGCACTCAGGCCTGAGCGTCAACGGGGAGGAGGTGGAGTGTGTCACAGATTTCAAGTTCCTCGGCCTGCACATCTCAAAGGACCTGGGCTGGACTGTGAACACCACCCATATCATCAAAAATATCCCACTCACCCAGGTCCTTCTCTGTTCACCAGAATCCTACAGTGGCCGACCGTCGTAGACTCCCGTCTGGCAGGCTCAGAGTAATACAAGCCCGTACAAACAGACTCAAACACAGCTACTTCCCCATGGCGGTGAAGAGACTGCTGCAGGAACCATGAACATACTGCAATTTTACCTGCACTTTAGCTTGTTCTTGTTGTTACTTGATATGTATACATATTTTTAGATACGTTGTTATTTATTTTAATACATATTTATTTATATTTATACTGATTGTAGCTGCTACAAGGATTGCTGCCAAACGAAATTTCATTGTATCTTGTGTGCAATGACAATAAAGCTTCTTTATCTTTATCTTTATATTGATTGTTTTGGTTCAAAGTGTAACCTGATGGACATATCTCTGACTGTTCATCTAGTTTCATCATCAGGTCAAATGTTTTGTTTGTCTAAATATATGAATAAATATCTGCAAATTAATGACAATCCAAACAGCTTCAAATGTACTTTTCATTTGCCAACTAGCAAATGTTAGCATGCTAATTAAGCCAAAATGGATATGGTAAATATCATACCACTAAATGCAAACTTGTTAATATAGCCATTGTGAACATTTTAGTATGCTGACATTAGCATGTAGCTCAAGACATCACTGTGCATTGGCAAATCCTCACAGAGCCACTAGCACTGTTGTAGATTCTTAATCCTGTTATAAATTAAGATGTAGCTTCATATCTTAAGACATTTTTTGTTCTGTATTAGGCAATTTCAGTGGTTTCAAATTACTTTACTTACAGATCCACCTGATTAATGGTGGAGCTGTAGGTTCCTGTGTGAGGATATCAAGCCACAGAAAAGGAGGATTAAAATAAGATTCAGCTCACAACTGAGGAGAAAAGCTGAAAGACTAATTTGTCCTGATATTGGTTCAGAGTAAAGCCAGAGAAAAGCCTGTGCAAATGTCACAGGACCATCAGGGGGTAGCCTATTAACAATATTCCACAACAGTATCTCACAAACATCCTGATCTCATAGAAAATATGTGAAATGACCATTAATACCGCATTACCTGTAAAAATGACGTGCATTAATTGGTCATGACTAGGGGTGTGACGATACACTCAGCTCACGAGACGAGACATGATATTGGGTTCATGAGAAAAGATTTTAACTATATTTTTAAGAAAACTTCAATGAGGAAATACATGACTTTTCTTTTATTTGAAATTCACAAAATGGAAATGAAAGTAATGTTCTCACTTTAGTTCTACTTTCTAAATATATAATTATCATATGCAGTATGCAGCACTGTAAAAGGTTTCCCCATATAGATATTTTATAGATTGATAATTTTGGCATTTATGGAAATAACAACCATGAATACAAAAGTTAGATACAATCACAAATAGTAAAAAGTAAATTATAAAGAGTAGAGACAATTCTAATATATAAATATAAATTAAATAAAGAAATTATAACATATTGCTAATAAAAAAACACAGAAATAAAAGTAAATTGCACAAATCCTGTATCACATAAATACACAAGTAGAACAACATATAAATTGTGTTATAATTTGGTAGTGTGACTCATTTTACTTTTTGCATCATTAGGCTTCCATAGCTATGCTAGATTCCCTGCTCCTCCTACCTCAGGCTTTCAGTGTAGAGACCTGAGGTCAACTTACCACTGCTCCTTTACTCTTCTCCTACTTCTGACTGAGATCTTCTCAGCAGGTAGACGCTGCAACAAGGTTAATGATCCACACGTGACATTATAAAAAGAAGAAAAGGTAAAAAAGTTTAAAAAAAAGGTGGATACGAAGTAAGTGAAGAAAAAGTGCAAACCAATAAAATCTAATAAAAAAGCTATTACCAAGTAACACACTACATTTGACAAAAACAAGGGGGACAAGAAGCACAAACGCAAGGTTAAGACTGTTCAGCAGGCAGTGGGCAAACCAAAGAGAGTCTGAAAGATGTGTGGGAGTGGGGGACACAAGTTGAGGACAACAGTGGACACACTTTTTTATATACCTAACTGTTTCAGAGACATGACTTCTGGTGAGCATCCCCTAGACCCTAAGGAATCAGTTTGATCATCCTGGTCCAGTCTTCAATGTCCATCCTGCTGGTTTCTTTATAGTAATTCTGCTTTTTCTTTTCTTGTCTTCACAAAGTAACTCTACTGTTAGCTTCCCCAGTGGAATGTTGGTAACAGTGGCAGGTAGCAGGTCCTTCTCTGTTCTTGCTGATTAATGTTGTTGCCTCTTCTTTAGAGTCCTTTCTGCCGATTATTTGAAGGTTATTTTACAAAATGTCCAAGGTTTACAGTCTAAGTTCGACATGTATTAATGAGCCCACAACAAATTAGTCCATGTGGGTGCCATTCGCTCATGTATTTAAGTATTCATCATTTAAAACCTCACTGGAGATTCTGACAGTTTGTCTGCTTTATGGTACAAACTGCTTCAGATATGACTCAACACCAACGCTGAACATCTGGTGAATCAAAGAACATTTTATTAACTGAAACCTATATCTTAAGTACAAGGCCAATTTCTACTCTGTTCTACAATAATGGCAACAGTTCCACATGCAGGACTGGCATTGATTCATGGTCGAATTGAGATACACTATTGCGTCATGTATTATGGGATGACAATATATCTAATTGATTTTTCATGTTTCAAAAGGACACAAGATGATTTATTGCCCTTGCTTTGGCCATGAGAAGCCGAGCCTCGGGGGAATACACCCATACATCTCTTTCGGCCGAGGTCCACCTAAAGGCTGGGTCTGGCCACTTGCCTGTCGGTTACCGTGGCAACCTCATCCCCCATCCTTTTTCTAACACACAGTGGGGGTGAGGGACAGTCTGTTGAATAGTCTGTGTTCTTTTAATTTTGTTGTGTGTGTATTTTTCTCTGTGTGGGCGTTTGTGTTTTTTAGGATTTCGCAACCTAGGAGGAACTAAATAAAGAAAGAGAAAGATACTCATTTGCTCATTACTGCAGTATTACTTATGATGCAAATGCATGTAACATATTACATAATTTCTATTTTTCTGTTTTGTTTTTTTGGTGTTGGTTTTTCTATTGTCCTGGTTGTCCCCGGCTTGCTTGTTGCATGTAACACACAGCAGGAGACAGCAGAATGTTGACACAAGTGTGAACAAGCCACCAGCAGACTTCTGATAAGATTCCTCGCTGAAACTGCTGAGTGGAACTCTACTGAATAGTAGAGGTCTGCTTTTGCTCACTTATGATCTTTATTTATATCTTCTTTCCCTTTTTTGTCTCCTTTAGAGCCTATTTTCTCTCTCTCTGTGTCTCCATAGCCCCGAGCCATCACAGCGAGTTGTTGAAAACAGCCGGTTTTAACAGAGGCGCCCGACTCCCAGACAGCATTTCAGCCAGATAAACTCTTGTCAGAGACAACACTAATCCACAAGGACACCTATCTGAAATTACTGACAGCAGACAGACAAGGACACACACGCTCAAAGACTGCAGATGACATTCGATTCATTTATCTGCTTTACAGCCGCGTTACCACAGTGCTGCATCGGCGTGAACAGAACGGGCTGCAATAGATAATTGTAGCTGCTAGGTGGCAGCAGAGTGCATGGATCCTGCTGACAGGATTTTAGGTTGACAAATATGGTGGCACGCTGGCCTGACTTAGCACATGATTGGCACTCCTCTCTCCTTTCATGGGCTCTCCTGTAGTTTTCACCCTGCAAACAACATTAACTACACAAATAGCATCCAAACACTGTCATGTTTAAAATCTGAAATGGTCGGAGATTATCTAACATTAGCCATTAGCTAGCTTGTAGCTCTTTCTGAAACATCAGTGTCTGATAACTTCATTGGTAGGAAGTGTAGAACAGTGCTTATTTTGTATTTACAAGCATTTAAGCCCTCAGACAAGTTCAAAAAATCTAACATTGGAGGACTAACAATGATTTGAGAAAATATTAACAATAATAATAACAGTAATGATAATACTAGGAAGAATTTGTATGATTAATTTTTTTAGGGGTGATGATTAAATGTAGGTGTACTTGAGCCCCTCTAACCATCATGAGTGTGAGCGATACTTGTCACTGTTAAATATTTGAATAAAATAAATCCTTTAATGTTATTAAAGAGAATATTGCCTGCTCTAGAAAGTCCCACATGTACAAATATTGAAAGACATTATGTTGGGGCTCTTGCTTAATTCCTATGAGCTCACATGCTGCATGTAAAGTGATTTGCTGGATATTAATTTATTCAAGATCAGCATGCTGGTCTGATTACTGGGGCTATAAGAGAGGGTTTTTATAACTCTTCTGCTGCAGTCACACTGGAAAGGGAAGACTGATCTGTCTCCAACAACTTAAAATTGTCTCTTTCACTGTGTTTCATTGTTGATTATGCATAAGAGGTGATGATTGAGATATTAAATGTATTACAGTGATGCTAAAAGAAGTTGGAACATGATGCACATTTCTTTCAGCATGTTTCATCTTGTGCTGCTGCAGCCTTTGTTAATCTGATGATGTTCAGTTTAGACTTTTGTCTTGTTGAAAGAAAATTGTTACCAGGTCGGTCTAACCTAGTTAGATCATTGTTGCGATCTTTATGTGAACGTGACCAGGAGTCTTATTGAGACATGAGATTAACATGTTAAACTCCCATCAGATGAACGTAAAGGGGTACATCACTACTGTTAAAAGCTGCTTCCACTGTTTTGACAAAAATGTAAATGTAAGCATTGAGGTCCTTCAGATCATTTACTCCCTAGTAAAGTGGATAAATGTGGTGCAGTGGAAGTATCACTCATGTCTTGTTCTGATGTTACCGTCTTCACAACAAATGTTTGTACTCCCTGACAATTCGTCCCACATGACATTAACACTGGTGGCCAGACATAAAAATGACTAATGGTAAACAAAGCAGTGTACACAGTACATACACAGCTCCAGGAACAAGGAAAATACTGTACAAAAAGGACAAAGAAATATTGTTTGATGTTGTAATCTCAGCACACTTGTAAAAAATGGCTCCTGATCCTCAATATATTGCTTCCAAGTCTAAATATGGATACACAGACCCCATGTATAAGAATATTTATAATTAATTTGACATGTTTTCATCTCAAACTATCAGGATCTGTGACACTGTTCTTCAATCTAGATACATGATTTCTTTAAAAAAAAATCTGAACCGTACTATTGCAACTAGATGGCAATCATATAATAAAACATGCAGTAAAAACTTATAGTACAATATAAACAATTATAAATCAGAAGAATTGAATTTGTGAAGCACCGAGCTGCAACACTAAATCTAGGTGACCTTTAGTTTTAATGGCCATTCAATTGCTGACTGTCGAGGAGGTGTCCAGCAAACATTGTGGGTATTAGAAATAACTGGTGGACTTTCTAAGGGAATACCTGGTTTGGTTAGGAGAGATGGCATACATACCACTTTGGATTGAGCTCCCCTTCATACTGGAAATATGAGTTTATTAGTAGCCCAAAACCATGATAGCCCAGAGTTGAGACCAGGACGCAGAGCTGCAGTCCCACACGCTTCTCCACACTTCCTAATAGAAACTGTGTCTGTCCCCTGACCACTTAAATCAATTAAATCTAAAGTAAACAGCTGAAGCTGTATTAATAAACAATGTAATATCAGATTATCACATTGATTTGTTTTGTCTTACTGAAACCTGGCTGTGCTCATGAAGAATATTAATACCCCCATTCCTCGAGACACCGGCCAAAGAATGTGCTTAAGGAAGTCTTATCTTTAATTAGAACTACTTTACTACTTCATGATCAATCTGGCTTTAGTAACACAGTCCTTTAAAGTAGATGTAATTAAACCTCTTCTTAAGAAGCCTACTTTTGATTCAGGTGTTTTAGTCAACTATAGACTTATATCTAACCTTCCCTTTCTCTCCAAGATCTATAAGAAAGCAGTCGACAATCAGTTGCGTGACTTTCTACATAACAATAGTTTAAGGATTTTCAGTCAGAATTTAGATCGTATCGTATCACAGAGACAGCACAGTCGAAACTTACAAATGACCTCCTAATTGTATCTTACAAAGGACTTCTCTCTGTACTTGTCTTGTTAGATCTTAGTGCTGCATTTGACACTATTGACCATGACATACTTTTGCAGAGACTGGAACATTTAATTGCCACCAAAGGATCTGCATTAAGCTCATTTAAGTCCTGTTTATTCAGATTAGTTTCAATTTGTCATAAATAACTGGGTGACCTGTAAGTTTCTGCCTCTAAACTCAGACAAATCTGAAGTTATTGTGCTTGGCCCCAGACACTTAAAAACACATAATCTAATGCTATATCTACTCTAGATGGCATTGCCCTGGCCTCCAGCACCAACGTAAGGAATCTGTGCTTGAATATTTTCTTGTTATCAAGCTCCCCCAAAAAGTATTTGAAAACTCTCCAGCTGGTCCAGAATGCAGTTGCACGTGTACTGACAAAAACTATGAAAAGAGATCACATATCTTCCATTTTAGCTTCTCTGCACTGGCTACCTGTAAAATCCATAGTAGAATTTAAAATCCTTCTCCTCACCTCCAAAGCCCTTAATGGTCAGACACCATCATATCCTAAAGAGCTCACAGTACCCTATCACCCAACTAGAACACTGCGCCCCCATAATGCAGGCATACTTGTGGTTGCTAGACTATCCAAAAATCTCCAAAAGTTATCAGGCTTCTCACCCGTGAAACCATCTTCCAGTTTGGGTGGAAGACACCATCTCCATATTTAAGAGTAGGCTAAAACTGTTCTTCTTGATAAAGCTTATTGTTAGGGCCCAGGCTTGCCTTAGACCAGCCCCTAATTATGCCAGCCCAGACTGCTAGTGGATGTCTCATGATGCAATGAGCTCTTCTCCTCCTCCTCTTTCTCTCCAGCTGTTCAAATTCATGTACCATTAATTCATATTATTAACTATTCCGCAGAGTTTTTGTCCTTTCTCGTCTCGCAGGCTTCTATGTATATAGATATATCTATCCATTATTATTAGCAGTAGTGGTAGTCATATTTCTGTTATTGTTACTACTGTTATTGTTGTGCTTCTCTATTACCCCTTTCACACCAAAGCACTTCCAGTGCTGGTTCGGGGCCATGATTAATTTGGAACCGGTTTTCCTGTTCACACAGACAAAGAACTGGCTCTGGGCCAGAAAAACTGGTTCTAGAGTGGCACCAGTTCTTTGCTGGACTAGAAGAAGGAACCAGTTACGTTAAGGGGCGGGGGGTGGGGTTATTGAGCACAACCACATTCAGTGATAATACGAGTCATTACGTGGCCCCGCAAGAACCTTGAGCAGTGGCAAAGCAAACTGGTTCTCAGACTGCGAACGAGCACCAGCCCAGCACCAACACTGGAACTGCTTCGGTGTGAAAGGGGTATATGTCTCTCTCTCCTCTCTTTCCCTCCATCTTTTTCTCTCAACCCAACCGGTCAAAGCAGATGGTCGCCCATCTAGAGCCCGATTCTGCTTTAGGTTTCTTCCTATTAAATGAGAGTTTTTCTTTGCTGCTATTGCCAAGTTTTTGCTCATTGGGGGGATTTAGGTTCTTTAAAGATAATTAAAGAGTGAGGTCTCAACCTGCTCTATATGACAAGTGCTCTGAGATAACTTCTGTAGTGATTTGACGCTACATAATTAAAATTGACTCAACTTGACCTGACAAAGCAATGACCTGTCCTGGGCATCTGTCTTGGAGTTGGAGGAATGAGAGGATTTTTTTTCTTCTGTAATGTAGATTGAATCACTTTTGCTGGTCCACTTTGTAAAAAAAGTCAAAGGATTAATTAAAATTCTCTCATACCATTTATGGTCTGCCATATAGTTCCCATGTATTTACGTATGCTAGGTTAGTTAGAGCAGCTGCTGGTTATCTTGTTAATCTGTTGGATTACTGGGAGGGCAGAGTATGGCAAACGGATCAGGATTATGATGGCGAAAGGTCTGCCCGCTCTCCATGCTGGTGACAGCTTTGAGAGTCCCAGGGCTCTATTAAAACTGATTTACAGCTGTTACAGTTTGATAAGAGTAAGTGGTTAAAAATGAGCATAATTAACATTAATCTCTCCGTCTCAAGAAAATTGAGAGTCAAGACAAAAGAAAGAGGAAAGGTCTACAAGTTAATTAGCAGTGGCATGAACTTGTGTGAAATGGTGATTAGCTTTGTTCTGGCTTTCATGCATATGATAAGGGCAAAGCTATGAAAAAAATGGTAAAGTCCTATAAATATCTTGTTAAAGATTTGCAGTAAAAGCCCCGATCCATCGCCTTTGTTATAAAAATTAGATAAGGGTGAATTCCATGTGTCAAGAGTTCATGTAGAGTATGAGTACATTTCTATATTTATGTGAACTGTTTGATACTTCCTGTTTCAACAAGTTGCTGAGGCTGGCAGAAAGAGATTTCAACTCTATATGTATCGTAGGGTTAGAGACGGGTCAACGAGTGGAACTTCTGCATGTTTACTCAAAAAGGGAACTGAAGAACCGTTATGATGCTATCTATGGAATAAGACTGCTAAGGTGTTGAGTAACTGTTATGACTATCTATGGAATAGACCTGCCTGCTATGGGAGGGGGCAGAAAAACGCAAGTAAAGAACAGTATAAAACCTTTCTGACAACGCTCCTCTGAGAGCCTTTTCGCCTGTAACCGTTGTTGTTGCATTTGTAAAACGCTCCGCTTGTACAAGCTAATAAATTCAACTTATGTTCTACTATTCTGAATCCAGTCTCCTTCCTTGAGAATGATATAGAAATTCTCATAACATTTGGCGCCCAACGTGGGGCTCCAATACCTGTTTTTCTCTGTAAGCAACGGAACTGAAATACCTGCAGGTGTAAAATCAAAAGACCCCCGCCACGAGGTTCTTAAAACCTCGTTTTGGCAGGAGGCCAGAACCAGCTAAAAGAGAAAAACAGTGACGGAAGCCAACAGAAGAGACAAACCAAGAGATTCGGGAAGCAGAGAATAGGTTGAATTTCGATTGCGGGCCAGACGAACCTGAGCCAAGGGCTTAGAAGTGAAACGGACCTAGGTTGAAGAACTTAGAAGCTAATGTCTTTGGAAGGACAATTGGAAAAACTAATCCCTCAGGCCTGAG
The DNA here is from genome assembly GCF_963691925.1 of Scomber scombrus. Classification (NCBI taxonomy): domain Eukaryota; kingdom Metazoa; phylum Chordata; class Actinopteri; order Scombriformes; family Scombridae; genus Scomber; species Scomber scombrus. Next base: position 3,753,006 of record NC_084981.1, read on the forward strand.
TAAACAAAAAGACGTCTCGAGAAGTCAGGGACTTCGAAGGTATAGTATTATTTTGTAAAGTCCGGGACTTACAAGGGATACTGGGAGTCTAGGACTCCGATAAAAAAGCATGCCTAGTGTTTGTCTATATGTATAAGTGTTATATGTAATTTGTACTCTATACCTTAAATATTGTGACTAAGAGAGTTTTATTATATTTGAAAGCTTTCAACGGTATCTCAGTGACCTCTAAGAATGGGTAGTCGTCACAGTCGTAAACAAGATAGAAAACAATATAGTGAGGATGTCAAGCATATGGAAACATTAGATCCTGATAATGTTAAATATCTCAAGAGATGAAAGAAAAGGTGACTTCTTAGGGAAGTTAGAGTTAGTTATTAGGTGGCGGTGGCTCAGGAGGTAGAGCGGTCATCCTCCAATTGGAAGATTGGTGGTTCGATTCCCGGCTTCTCCAGTCCACATGTCGATGTGTCCTTGGGCAAGACACTTAACCCCAAATTGCTTTCGTTGTTGCGCCAACGGTGTATGAATAATTAGCTTTCTCTGATGAGCAGGTTGGCCACCTGCCATCAGTGTATGAATGTGTGTGAATGGGTGAGTGAGTTGTAGTGTAAAGTGCTTTGAGTGGTTGAAAGGCGCTATATAAGTACAGTCCATTTACCATTTAGATGTTGAAAGTTGCGAATGGTTAGTGAGAGAGCAGATAAAAAGGGAAAGAAAAAGAAAGAGTTGCTAAAAGATAGGCAGATAAACGACAGGAAGCTCAACAGGATAGAAAAAAAAACAATGTTACATATATCCTGTCTTTTATTCTGCCCGAGATCGACAGAATGATGATAACTATGTGCCATATGGGCTCCGTCCGGATCCTCCACCCTATCCTGCACTTCAGCCTCCACCTGCCGCTCCTCTCACGTCTCTGCCAACTGCTCCGCCGCCTCCCATCTCCTCACCTCACAACCCCTTCGTGAAAGTCAACATCACCCCACGGAGTGTAGAGAAGCCTCCACCTGCCACTCCGTCTCCTCGGAAGACACAAAGCGGTACAGTATATGAATACACTCCCGCACCACAGGAGAGACAGGCCAATTTTGATCACATAGACGGTGATGAGACTCTCATTGCACCTTTGATTGAGTTACCAAACCCTGGGGCAGGTGTAAATGTGGGGGGAGAGATACAGCCACCCACAGTGAAGGTGTTTCGAGCATGGACAGACCAAGACGTTAGAGAAGCTACAAAAACCAGAGTCCGTCAGTCAGAGGATGGCGAAGCCTTTGCTGAAGAAATGAATCAACTTTTCAAAAGTTTTGGACTAAACACTATAGAGGTAGAGAGAGCAGTCAGGACGATAGTACCAAAATTATGGTGTCAAATTAAGGGAAATTGGAACCCCTTCAATAATGATCGGGAGCCGATCCCATTTGGTGATGTAAATTATGCTGCACAGGTAGATGCGTTACTGGGCAGAGTAGTTACACATTACAAAGGACAGGCAAATTATGCAAGAGTATCTGAATGTAAGCAGGAAAGGAATCATACTGCATGATTAACGTCGGAAGCAGGTCATGCACCCACACAAACACACACACACACACACACACACACACACACACACACACACACACACAAACACGAGGAAATAGAAGCAGACGAGGGCACAGACACAGACACACCAACAGATGACGAGACAAAAATAGAAGAAATTCTATCGCTACAAACAGCTGAAATTTACTATCACAGGAGGGGACTAAACTTTAAGGGGTATTGAAAGTACAGGGGAAATCAATAACCTTTTTGTGTGACTCTGGAGCCTGCAGAACAGTCTTACGACATGATGAAACAGGAACAGAATTTCCCTTATAACAAAATAGCGATTTTAAAGTTAGGTCAGCTTCAGGACATGTAACTGTTGAAGCAGTTAAAATAAGTCCAAAAGGCTCTTACAGGCCGTACCGTAGACAATATCCACTTAAACCAGAAGCTGAAGAAGGTATAGCACCTATAATACACAAATTACTCAATGCAGGAGTTATCAGAGAGTGTCGATTTTCAGCATGCAACAGTCCTTTGTTTCCTGTAAAGAAAGCCGCTCCATCAACAGGGTGGAGAATAGTACAAGATTTATAAGCAGTAAATATTTTTACAGTAATAGATTTAGCTAATGCATTTTTCTCTGTACCACTAAACAAAGAAGATCAATTTTGGTTTGCATTTCAATACATAAAAAAAAAAAAAAAAAAAAGAAAAAGTTATACATTCACAAGGATATTGTGAAAGTCCGACTATTTTCTTTTTTTTAATGGCATTGTCGTCTAATTTGGCACAATTCACTCCCCCAAGAGATAGTCAATTGTTATTATACGTTGATGATATATTGCTAGCCTCAGTAAATGAACAGGATTGCAAAGCTGATACTGTTGCGCTATTAAAATACTTAGCAGAACAGGACAACAAAGTAAGCAAGAATAAATTACAATTATGGAGAGAAGTAGTAAAATATCTAGGATTTAATATCTCACTCGAAGTTAAACACCTACACGAAAATAGAAAAAACTGCTATACTTCACGCTCCTAAACCACAGACTAAGAAGCAAATGATGTCTTTTCTAGGTATGACTAATTTCTGTAGAGCATGGATAGCAAATTATGCAGAAGTAACACAACCGCTTCAAAAGCTTATCTATGAGCAACCTATGGCAGCTAATGATGTTGTAAGTAAAACAGTTGCTAGTAAACTCAGCAGTTTTAGCACTCCCAGATTATAAAGAAACCATTTATACAGATGTGTGATGCTCGGGGAGAATTTATGACCAGTGTGTTAACCCAGCCTTTCAGGGGAAAACTTAGACCCATAGCATATTATTCGTCTAAACTAGACCCGATTGCCAGAGCGATGCCACAGTGTTTGCAAGCTGTGCAGCTCACACAACAGGGACAGACGCAAATAGGATAAGGAAGCGAAGCAGCTGCTAGGCAGGATTTTCATGACGTATATACCACAGAGGAAGTAACACACATAGACTATGACATTTTAAGAGACATGCAACAGGGTTCACCCGATTCAGAAAAGCAATTTTGAAAAAAAAAAAAAAGGAGCAACATTGTCTGAGAATAAGTTGTGGAGATGACCAGAGGGCAAGTACATACTTCCAAAGAGTGTATTTTGATTTGCAGCAGTGTTGACGCATGGGTTAACCCATACGTCAACAGGGGGGATGTATGAAGTAATAAATAAAATATATACAACTTATGGGTTCCAAAATTACTCAAAAAATGTTTGTGCATCATGTCTAGTGTGTGTAAAACAAAATTTTCAAGGTAGACTGAGACCAAGAAAAGGTAAAATGCCTAATGCTCAATATCCATTTCATACAATATGTATGGATTTTATTGAGTTGAATAAATGTGAAAACAAAAAGTATTGTTTTGTGATTATAGACTTATACTCAAAATGGATTGAAGTTATTCCAACCACAAGAAATGATGCAATAACAGTAGCTAAGGCTTTAGCAACACATATCGCACTGAGATTCGGATACCCAGAAATCATATACAGTGATAATGGACCACATTTCAGAAATGATGTAATTGCTAAACTGAGTGAACTGTTTTCCATCAAAATGAAATATCATTGTTCTTATCACCCACAATCAGCAGGATTAGTGGAAAGAGCTAATGGTACAATCAAGGCCAAACTCAGGAAAGCCATGGATGAGACGGGATATCAAGAGAACAATGCATGGTTAGAATGGATTTCTTTTACAGCTAAAGGTTCCGGACTAGCAACTGATTGTATAGCTTGTGCGGCAGCAAGAATAGGAACAGTTCCTTTTCCACTTAATCCGTACAATGACCTCCAAGGGTTTAAGTGCTTACTCAAACTATATAAAACTGACTCCCCTGAAAATAACTGTACCACTCTCAAGTATCTTTTTCCAGCTGTTTCCACTAAGGTGGCTCCACCATGGTTCACGCCGTATAAGGGGAACTACACCTGCCTGTCCAGGACAAGGGGAATTAACGGAGGACAAGATGCAGGAACCCTGACAGGTTGTGGTACCACAGTTGTGATGGGAAAAAATCCTTATGGGATTACTGATGAGCTGATGACTAATCATGACTATGCACGATCTGATACTTGGTGGTATTGTGGGGGAAATAAGCTAAAACCTAAGTTACCCAAACTCTGGTATGGTACTTGTACTCTAGTCCATTTGATGATGCCTACATATTTGCTTCCTATGAGTCCACAGTTTCCTGAACTGATGCCAGAGATAACACACAGAATGAAGCGCAGCAAGATAATACCCACTTCATTTGACCCTAAGGTCTATATAGACTCAATTGGGGTTCCCAGAGGAGTCCCAGGTGAGTTTAAGGCCAGGAACCAGGTGACAGCAGGATTTGAATCATTCTTCTCCTGGTGGGTTACAATAAATAAGAATGTGGATTGGATAAATTATGTTTATTATAACCAACAGCGCTTCATTAATTACACTCGTGATGGTTTTAGAGGGATCCACGAGCAACTAGACAAAACCAGTCTGGTGGCTTGGCAGAACAGAATAGCTTTAGATATGCTATTAGCTAAGGAAGGAGGTGTGTGTAAGATATTCGGAAATCTGTGTTGTACTTTCATCCCAAATAACACTGCACCTGATGGCAGCATCACGAGAGCACTGGAAGGACTGACGTCACTATCAGAAGAGCTTGCTGAGAACTCAGGTATTACAGATCCACTCACAAAGTGGATGGAAACCATGTTTGGGAGATGGGGAAACATCATCAAGGTAATGATGGTATCGATGGGACTCATGATCGCTGTCTTGGTCACTTGTGGATGTTGTTGCATTCCATGTATGAGAGAATTGTTACAGAGATTGATTACCACTGCACTAACAAAACAACACTTGTTGTATCAGTCTGTCCCTACAGAGGAGGGATACGTGGAGATGAGAGGAAATGCCATTGTTGGATGCGGAAATGAGGATGATGTGTATGGAGAGTACCTTCAACTCGAGCAAGTGGAGGCCATTCACCTAGAGGCACCTACTGAAAACGACATACCTGTTTAAGTTTTTATTCCACAGCACAATGATAGACCTATAGAAAATCTGAAAGGAAGTTATATGGTTTTGATGTAATGAATGCTTAAGAGAAAAAGACTAACAGCAAATTGTATATACATTTAAAGGTTTCTTTTCTTTTCTACGATTTAGGGATAGTGTCCCGTAGGCAGGGAAAGGTTCCCGGGATCGGGTCCGCTGAGTTGATCAGCCTGCCTTGGAACAAGTTCTTTTTATTTTTAGATTCATTAATATACCTATGCAAAGTGCTATTGTCAAAATGAGTATTTTTACATTGTAACATGTGATTAAGCATACTAATGTTATTGTAACAGTTATCTACTATGTTTATTGGTCGCCGGGGCAGCGGGGCCGTGTGGAGAATTTTCCCGTCTAGAAAGTAACAGAATGAAATGATAAGAATGAGAAATAGCTGTCAGACGGGTTTTTCGCTCCCACATCTTTACTCTTGTTGTTTGAATCAATTAACTAACACTGATTAATTTTATATCCATGATTACATTTTTACAATTATATTTTTTGTATCTTTAAAAAAGTACAAACAGGGGGGAAATGTTATAAAAATTAGATAAGGGTGAATTCCATGTGTCAAGAGTTCATGTAGAGTATGAGTACATTTCTATATTTATGTGAACTGTTTGATACTTCCTGTTTCAACAAGTTGCTGAGGCTGGCAGAAAGAGATTTCAACTCTATATGTATCGTAGGGTTAGAGACGGGTCAACGAGTGGAACTTCTGCATGTTTACTCAAAAAGGGAACTGAAGAACCGTTATGATGCTATCTATGGAATAAGACTGCTAAGGTGTTGAGTAACTGTTATGACTATCTATGGAATAGACCTGCCTGCTATGGGAGGGGGCAGAAAAACGCAAGTAAAGAACAGTATAAAACCTTTCTGACAACGCTCCTCTGAGAGCCTTTTCGCCTGTAACCGTTGTTGTTGCATTTGTAAAACGCTCCGCTTGTACAAGCTAATAAATTCAACTTATGTTCTACTATTCTGAATCCAGTCTCCTTCCTTGAGAATGATATAGAAATTCTCATAACAGCCTTCACGAATCATCCATTTGGAATTTGTACGAAACACAGTCCACAGCACAAAAGAAAAGACAAATCCCACATCGAATACCATAACGTTGGCTGCCCATAGGTAGATACTCACAGTTAATGACCTCACAACACCAGATTCATGTATTTGCAAAAACTGACTGGAAAACAGCAGTTTATCCAGTCACTCTTAACAACACAACCCTTTAAAAGTGACCAAATGACATGAACGCCACTAGTTTTGCAATCGTTCTGGTGTATTGACTTGTCTGCTATCCAGTGAATGGAATTGGTAGTAGAGGATAGATATAACATGAGTCTAATGTTTGTAGTAGCACCAGCAAATAATGAAAGTTTCATTTAAAGGGGAGGTGAAATTTTATTTTATTAATCAACTTGAGGGATTTTCAAACAACGGTCATTTTAAGGGGCTTTGTTTTTGCCTGTGGAGAATCTATAAGATTGAAAAAATAAGGGATTTGTAACTGTATGTGTAAATTATGGGTAAAGTTATGCATGCCTTCAGTTTTATTGTATTTATTAATGATGGGGTTTTCAAATAAATATGTTTTTGAGGGTTTTGGTTTTCGCCTTTTTTTAAATTAATGTTAAAGTGATCTCTGGCTATAATGTCCAAGCAGAGTAAGATCTCTGTGTTGTCATGAAATACAACACACTTGTGTGTTGTGAGTGGTGTGTGCACACTAGTTTGTATCACTGTAATGCGATTAATAGCAGTATCCCTTATTGCCGTGGCAACGCTCTGACTCTGACATCTCTAATCTGGCTGGGTGATCACAAGCGCAGAGACGGCAATTTATGGCATTTAATTAGTCTCAAAACCTCCACACATAAAAACTAGGTACATGCATGTGATATGAGCACATAAAACATAATTTCTGCTTTGCATGAACTGCCCTACACACTCTGCTCAACACTTGCTCACTTGCCAAGTTTACTTTTGAGACTGAAATGAACATTCTGCTCTTTGAATACTGACCATGACCTTCGATTAGCTATTTGGTTTGATCACTGTTGCTTTAATGTTTTTCGAGTAGCTGTTAATACATGTGGCTTAATCTGTAGTCTTGACTGAGACTGCTCTGATATTAAAATGAACTTTGTAGCATGATCACATTAAATGCATCTTCCAGCTGTGAATTAAGCTACTGGAGTGCTGGGCAGTACCGTGGCATTCATTGCTGACTTTACAGTGTTTATTACTGGATATTGTTTTTTTTAAAAACATGAAATAGTAAACTATATAAATAGGTGATTAAAACACATCTGGTGACACTGTAAACACCAACTACAATCTGTCTGCACCTGGAAGATTGTCTTTATTATGCAGTTATTTCAGGGACTGAATATGATGTATGATATGAACACTAATGACCCTTGGCTATGTGGACAAGCAAAAACAGACACACATTCACTAATATACACAAAGGAAGTGCTCTGATTACTGATCTGATTACTGTCATGCATTATGTCTTCTTACAGTTAGTCTATTATGCCCTCGGGGTTAATTTCAATTCATTTTCAGAGTTCGTTTTAAGCTGTTTAGATGTACAGATTGAGACACTGCTGTACTGTATATAGATAATTGAAGCAGTATAAAGGAGTGTCATCAATCTGAGGACTATTAATAAATACTCTCTAGGGATTGCTTGAGATCTGAGCGGAAAGCCCCTCTCATCTGGTATTTCAAGTAGGGCAAAGGAACTCTTTAAAGAGCTCCTTAAAAACTCTTTCTAAATACTTTTCCACATGAACAGGTACGGACTGTCAAAGTATAACTAATAACACCGGATGTGGTTTCTCCAGACTCCCTAAATTATGTCCTGTCACTCCTCCCACTACCGCGTCTATTTTGTAGCGTACGGACGTGGAACAGGACCATTTTTCCAAATGACTGATATGTTAATCTTCCTTTATCCAAATTCTCCCTGTAGCCCATTAAGGTTATAGCAGAGCCCCTGAACCTGACAACCTCTCATCTGTACCTCTCACTACCCCCCCCCCCCCCCCCCCCCCCCTCCCTTCAACTTCAACTTTCCCTCTGTCCCTGCTTCTCCCAGCAGACTGACTTATCAGCAGCGCATTCTGTACTGAGTTATGATGTGGTGTTAACCCTTGAACCCTGCCATGTGAAAGGTCACGGCGAGGGGATAAATAAACCCCCCCCCCCTCCTCCCCTCCCCGTGGCGAGGACGATATTTCCAACAGGCTGGCATGCGGCTGATACGTCAGCGATCCCTCAGGAGAAAATTGAACTTTTTGTACACAGGAGGTACAAATGTGAGGTGTAAACCCCACCCCCCACCCCTCTTAGTTACTGTTGCTATGTCAGTCAAGTTTTCCAGGCTTAGCACTGCACATGTACAATTGATTAACACATATGAGATTTGAAACAATGGGTTTAGACAGAGGCATATAAATGAAGGCGTCTCATCTTTAACTGTGACCAGAAGACAAGCCAGTCTCAGGCTGACTGCAGTGTTTCCAGCTAATTCGCAGCTTCAATATGCATTTTATGGCTACATACATGATTTCATGCTAAGTCAGCAGTGTGTAACGATGTGAAAAAGGGGTTAATTGCATGCTTACCAGCTGATGATGATCCATGTAGAAGGAAATGGTCTAAGCATTGTTCTCGTATTGCAGGGCATATAATATGTTACTAAAGTATAGATAAACAGCAAATTTACTAGGAAAAACTACAAGGTTAGATTTGTGCTTTATAATAAGTATTATTAAAGAATGTTTCACTTTTTTAAGAGAAAAAAATTTGAGAACGAATGTAAACTTTGGTAATGTCATATCAGACAAATGTCACTAAATCCATTCAAGAGAAGCACATAAACTCTGATGTACTGGTAAGCATCTGGGACCAGTGTTGCAGTGGCTCCAATCATCAACATTATTAAAGGTGCAGTGTGTAGAATTTAATGGCATCTAATATTCATAAATATGTTTTAGTAAAGATATAATCTCCTTTTTGTTAGTTTAGAATGAGCCTTTATATCTACATAGGGAGTGGGTCTTCTCCCATGGAGGTCACCATGTTGCACGACCATGTTTCTACAGAAGCCCAGAATGGACAAACCAAACAGTGGCTCTAGAAAGGCACTTTCATGTTTTTCACAAGTTTCACATCCAACATAGGTTCTCCTACATGCTTAGAAGGGGAGGGAGAGGGGTAGTTGCAACTAAATGTTACGCTGGACTTTTAGAAACAAGAAATGTAACCACTAGTAATGCTCATATTGAAACTGACTTTATAGATAAGATAAAATAAAATGAATATCTGTTACTTAAATAAACCATAAAACTGAGTAAATAAAGTAATTTTTTAAAGATTTATTTTTGGGCTTTATTTGACAGTAGGTGGCATAGAGGCCGACAGGAAACAGAGAGAGAGAGTGGTGGGGGGGGGGGGGGGGGTAATTACCTTGGAAGTAATCACTACTACATATTCCCTTATGTTATCTATTCATCTACAGGAGGTAACTAAATAGCAATGTATGCTAATGTTAGTTTGTGTGCCATACACTGAGTTATGATTGGACAATTGCAGTTTGGGGGGGGGTTTAGAAGTCCATTACTGTTGTTGTGAGGGCATTAAAGACCTCTCCCACATTTCAATTCAATATCTCTACAAATTATGCAGCAAAACTTTTTGCACTTTAAGATTTTAAGGGTTATTTGAATTAATTTCTTAATTAAAAACACTTCAAATGGACGTGTCATAATGAATCACTAATGATATATTTCTGATATATTATTAACTAAAGCCAAAGGATGTGTTTTATTCATAAATTAAAAGTAAAACATGTTTCAGTGAGCAAGCTTTCTTCTCCTCTCCGTCCCTGATGTACTGGTTTATGGGCCATTTTAGGACACGACTGACAACTTCAGACACATTGCATCTTTTCTCCTCTCTGTGAAAACAAACAGCTTGTAAACAAGAGTCACATTGCAAACATCATCAAATCAATTCTCTGCAGCCTTCACTCCGACATCACGAGCACTCAACTGCAGTCTCGTGTTATTTCCCCAATGAGAACAGAAGAAATTGCGGTGATGAACAAGGCCAAGCAGATATTTGGTGAAAATCTCCTCATTCAGTGTGAGAAAGCACCTACAAGACAAGAATTATGGCTTCTTAATGCCTCGATTGCTTCGTTAAATAGAGCTCACTAGTGAAAGCTCAGAGAGGTAGTGTATCAGAAAGTAATTGAGAAACACTGTTATTGATCCTGTGACCTTTGCCCTCTCACCTCATTGTTAAATATTGATCATCCTTTATGTTTGAAGAGGTTCTTATGGCATTACCAATAAGGAACATGAATTGTGTTCAAGAAAACAAAGCACAGTAAATTAACAAGATAATAGGACATGGTTGAGTAATTGATCCATAAATTAACATTTACATTTTGTAAAGAGCATTTTGACACCTGATTTTAATTAATTTTATTTTAAAAAATGTATATAACTTTTGATTTGTTACTTTTTTCCATTTTAGTAGTTATTTCATCATTCATTTGAACTCATTTTGAGGCTACATCATCTTTGTCGTGCACAGTTACCATGGTTACAAGTGCATCTCAAGGTTAGTGGAAGAGACACTTTTTACTTGTTTACACAGTGTCCGTGTCTGACATTCCACACATGCACGCAGGTCATTGAAGACATTGCATTAATAATGCCCCACGCTGTGTGTAATTTTTTTACTCATTAACTTTGGTGATCTTGACGAGCTGATCCAGCAGTTTAAATCTTCCACCTGTTCTCTTGACCCCCAAAACGTGTCTTTCATTGCCTATCAGATGATGTTTTGCATAACAATAATGCCTCCCTACAGTCTGGTGTAGGGAAACTTCTCTCAAGCATGTTGTTGTTCTGATTAGGCTCATTGCTTGCCCTTTAAACCATTATCGTTATCCTTGCACACTTTGGTAGAAAGCATGGATGTGTTATAAGATAGAGCGCCACTGCGTAGCCCTGCAGTCAATTTTTTCCCAGTGGCCACTCGCAGTATTGCAGTGAAAAATCCCTGAGAGCATTTTCCCCATAGACCACCATTGTACAAGAGATGTGTCTAAAACTGTTGACAGGACACCTCGAACTGCAAAAAATGTCAATTATGATTCTCTCTATTATGAATTTCTCATCCACGGAGGGTTTATGTTTGTAGGAATAAATATAATAAATAGAAAATCTATTTAAAATTGTGTTATGTCTACACAGTGTAAAGTCTGTGGGCTGATGAAGAACTCATGGGCGGGGTCAATGGGGAAAACACTACTGCACGTATTCACTGGACCACATAACATGGAAGCAAACCTGGACACTAGAAACTTTTTTTGGCATATTCTCCAGCCGAGCAATTCTTATAAGAATGAATGGCTGCCATTTTTGGCCCAGTATCCAGCTCTTATAATACATCAATGGGTATGAAGCACACCATGGAACTGTGTAGTCAACACATCGACAACCATCTTATTTAGGAATCACTTATCAGAGCACTGTCTGTGAGTACAGTTTTTATAAGATGGCTATATTCATATATACTAACCCTATTAATCTATCCTGTTAACATATGCCATACTTGAAGTGCATATTAATGAATTTATCTTATTTTCTGTCGCTGACATTTAACCCTCCTGTTGTCCTCGAGTCAAGGAGGGAAGGAGGGAGGAGGGAGGAAGGGAGGACGGAAGAAGGAAAGGAAGGGAGGAAAGAAGGAAGGAAAGGAGGGAGGGAGGAAGGAAGGAAGGAAAGGAGGGAGGGAGGAAGGGATGAAAGGAAAGGAAAGAAGGAAGGATGGAGGAAAGAAGGAAGGTAGGAGGTAGGGAGGGAAGGAGGGAGGGGAGAAAGGAAAAGAGGAAGGATGGAAGGAAGGAAGGAAGGAAGGAAGGAAGGATGGAAAGGAAAGAAGGAAGGATCGAGGAAAGAAGGAAGGAAGGAAGGTAGGGGGGAGGAAATAAGGAAGGAGGGAGGGAGGGAGGAAGGAAGGACAGAAAGAAGGAAGAAAGGGGGATGGAGGAAGGAAAGTAGGAAGGGAGGAAAGAAAAAGAGAAGGAGGGAGGGAGGAAGGACAGACGGAAGGAAAGAAGGAACAGTCAAAACAGACGGGGTCAATTTGACCCGGGAAGACGACACAAAGGTTAAACCACTGTATAAATGAAAGTATAATAGTGAGTGATATCAAACATACCTTAGACATCAGGTGCCCGCTCCTTTGGTGAGTCAGGATAGTAGAAGCTGGAGATTTGAGGCCACAGTTTCTTTCTGTTTAGTTGCCAAAATGAATATGAGTGCACATAGCTTGTATGTATGTGGAGTATTTAATATTCTGTATGTTTCCTATCTCATTTGTTTAAATGTTGTTTTACTGTAAAGTAAACTGAGCTTACCTGCATATGAAATGTGCTATACAAATAAAGTTGACTTGACTTTGTACAATCATCCGTATTTCACATTATCGTTCAATTTTTATTCATGAATGAAAAATTCACACATTTTTACATAATCATGTCTTACGTTTTTTTATCTTTTGTCCTTGTCTCTCTCATCCGCTGTCTCAACTTTATTTTATTATATGAGAAGAAATGAGGATGTGAGAAATAGCCGACGGGGTCATCTCAGAAGCATATCAAATATTACTGAAGTCTAATTTTCCAGCCAGTACATATAATCATTAGTGTATATTTGACATCTTTTGGATAATAACTTATTAAAAAATCTCTTCATTATTCAGTTTGGTATATAATTCATTCAAATGAAGACAAAGTAGCCAATAGTCATTTGGTATGGCCTCACTCTGGATAGTTCTCATGTCAAAGGTCACTGCAGTGCATTGTGGGTTACTGATCACAGGAAGGTACTGTCCATCCATCCGTAGAGAGATTTATGGTTAAGATAATGACGGCAAGAACAGGGTCAGTGTGAAATGAAGAACAGTTCTCTACAATCATATGTTTAATACGGTTTCACTGGGCTCCAAGTAGTTCTGATATTACAGAAAAACATGTTTATCTGAAGGTTTCACTTTTTGAGACTAGAGTTCAGATGTAAATTTAGTGTAGATGAATAAATAATGATGATGATATACTAGTTAATCTAAGAGAATTTATTATTACACAAGAGGAAAGAATCACTTTAAATATTTTTCAAACTCTTTAATATGCAAAGTTTAGAAGTTCATTTCTAAGTAAGTTTAACCCTGTAAAACCAAGTGAATCATATTTTAATACATGAGTTTTAGAGAGCTCTACATCATCAGTGTAAAAACCTGATGTACAATTGTACGGATTTGGGGAACTGATGAGAGAAGTCCATGTTCTCAGGGCTAGTCTGGAATTTACTCAAAAGGAGTTTCATGACTTCAAAGCCTACAGCAAGACATGGGGTGATGCCTGCAAACAAACCAAAAATGATATGGAAACAGTCAGCAAAAGTCTTTTTACTCTCAATGATAAATCTGATTACATAGGAGGCCAGTCCAGACGAAACAATGTCATCACTGATGGAATTAAAGAGTCAGAGGGTGAAAAATGGTCTGATTCTGAGGACAAAGTGAGGAGGCTGCTGACGGAGAAGCTCCAGATTAATCATCGTACAATTGAGCTAGAGCGGGTCCACAGGACTGGAAGACTGTCTTCATCGTCCACCAGGCCCAGGCCTATTGTTGTAAAGTTTCTGCGTCATAAGGACAAATTGGAGGTTCTCAGCAAAGCCAAAGCTCTTAAAGGCACTAACATCTTCATCAATGAGGATTTTCCTGAAGCTGTTAGACTGAGGAGAAAAGAACTCCTTCCAGCCATGAGGGCTGCCAGGGAGAAGGGTGACATTGCCTACCTGAGGTATGATAAACTCATTGTGCACCCACCATCCCAGAAACCTGCACGGGAGTGTAGGTAACTGTACATTCACACGCGCATGCACACACTCACGCACATACACACACACACACACACATACATACATACATATATTCACACATACAGTATCATACTTAAGGATTTCATTATGTATTTCTTATGGTCTATTCATGAGAGCTTCTATGCCCTCTGATGGACCACAGCTCTCTCTGTTATTACTGTTTCAATGTCCTCTCCAATTTAACTTTTTGTTGTACTTGTAAAAAGTGTTATCATATGAAATGTATACCTGTCAATGCATATGAAATGAATGAATGGAGCTCTTGGATCTGTACCAAGTGTATCACTGTATTTCCCTATTATAACATAAATGATGATGAAATCTCAGGATGGGACTTTACCTACTCCAAATCATATGTTGTTTAACCCATTTGATGTGAGCCCATATAATAATATTAAATTCACAGAGTTTCTTGATCCTGATTCAAATTTTTTTAACTCCTCAATTTCTGAGACGCTATCATTTCCTTTGTTACAATACATCATTATTTTCTGATTCCCACTTAATCATGGCACTCCAGGTTGGGTTAGGACAAAAGTCAGATATGGGGTTATGGTGTATGGTACATTTTAGGGAATAGTAAGTGACTTCAATAGATTCATATTAATATAAAAGTTTAAAAAAATGTATGTTGTATGTTTGTTTGACTACAGAAGCAGAGTTTGTCCTGACTGGTTACCTCATAGAAGGAGGCAATTCATTCCTTCTTGGATTTACCCACAAACACTCTCAGCTATGATGAATCTGTTTCTCCAATGTAAGGAATTTTAATGCTACGCTCGCAGTATTTTCAATCACAGCAGGTCGAGTTACATTCCTCCAAAAATAAATATTCTTTTATATCTGACGACTGGTAATAGAAAACCTGACAAGGTTAGCAAAGCAGGTACGAGCCAGAGGCGAGAAGTGTGAGAACGTACAGTAGCTCACCGTTCAGATGAGATGGAAGCTCGACTGTGCTGTGCTGGGTGTGAAGTGAGAAGGGAGGAGGGGGAACCGGAGGGAAGCTGATGTGTAAAAAGAGTGGAGTGGGAAAGACACAGACTGAGATAAACAGGGAATATTCTGAGCTGTGAGAAAGAGCGAAAGAGTGAAAAGAAAGATGTGAGAAAGCAGGCTCCTGAAAATGACTTTCGTTTATGATGAAAGAAAACAGCACATATGTTCTGAGGGAAGTCATGGTCCTGGGATTGATATGCCCAACTCCTGACCTCCATACTACAAACTCTGTGCATGATAATAATAATATAATATCTCCTGGACTGAAAAAAATGTTGCCACTAAACATAATATAGGAATCACCAGAAAGTATTCAGCACAGCAAATGAGTATACGTTTTGTGTCAACATTATGCCCTCATACATATACAGTGGCTTTTGACAGTGTGGAAGCAGGAAACACTGTCACTGCTTAAATTAGCCACAAATGTCATAACTGCACTCACTTTTTTTTTTTTTTTTTTGCGAGGGTTCAGTATGTTGTCATGCCTGTCCACTGCTGCCACTGATTTGACATATTTCCTATAGTGGAGCTCTAAATAATCATCATTTTGAGAAGCAGATTGTTACTTGGACAGAAATCTACAGTACATATTGTATATAACAGTATGTCAGCAGGTAGTCAGGTAGACTTGTGTGCCTAAACCCGTCCTACACGTGGCCCATAGGCTCCAACGTGAACCCATTGGTTTGCACAGGAGCCAGTTTGAATCCCAGAGTTCTGTCCTCTTCCTCAAATCCATTTCTCATATTAAAGTGAAACATACTGTTTAATAAACAATAGAGCATAAATATGACCTATGTTGTATAGTTGTTTTATTATTTGTTTTTCTTTCAATTCCCCCTCCTCACATTTCTACCCATTTTATTTTGTAGTGATTTTATTTCATTTTATTTATTAATTTTTTTCATTAATCTTTAATTAACTTTTATTTTATTTGGGTATTCTTAATTTTTTACATTTTCATCCTACCTCTGATGTTTCACTTTCCTCAGTTACTGTTTTTATTGAGTCATTATTTATTTCTTCTATTTTTTTGGTCTTGTTTGTTTGTTGTTGTTGATCTGAAGTATTGATGTAGTATTGAAGTATTGATGTATGTCTTATATAATCATGTACTATCATAATAAGAGGTCTAACTTGCTCTACTTTGCAATACAAGAACAATGCTAATAAGAACAGTATCTCTTAGCATTAATGCATGTTGTTTGACACAGAGACTACATTAGCCTGACAGAACAGAACAGAAGAAATAGTCGAGTTACAGTAGCAGGGCTGTGCTGATCTGGTAAAGAACAGGAGTGTACTATGATGCAAGTCTACCTATGATGACATGTCAAGATGCTGCCAGAATGTAGGCTTTCATAGAAAACAATGGGTACCAGTGTTTTGACCATATCTTTGGGTTCAACACCAATCTCCTTAATGATTTTTACAAAGCTGACATAAAAGTAGAATCGAGGTAACTAGAGTGAACCTACTGCTTTTCAGTTAGAGTGTGGAGCTCTTGCAGATCTGCATCTTCCAGCTTGATTAGGTTTTACATCTTCCCATAAAGATGCAAATCTCATCACTAAACGTCATCATGCATCATTTACTGCACTCGTAACTTCACTGATGTGCATTCCTCGTTTTAAAAAATGTAAAATTGTCAATCTGGAGTAATTTATCCTGAAAAAAAACTGCAGAGCGGAGCTGAAATCTTGTTAGATCTCAAATGAATGGAAGCCTCAGGAAAAAACGGACCTGCCTGCAGCTACTGTAAATCTGCAGCTACATGACTGAAACATCTCGCTTGTGTGTGGTGCCTCTGTGATTTCATAATGGGGGAAGTGAAATGGTCCGTGTCCCGCTACCTGCTGCAGGTATGCTGTGTATTAACAATCTACCAACCTGACACATTAAGCTATCCCCTTATGAGCACTTGTTAGAGGATGGAGGTTATGATGGGTGCAAATTGTTATGGGCCATCAGATAACGGTGAAGTATGTATACATTTAAGTGTATGCAGTATTCTTTGTAAAGACCCTTCAGCTTGGCAGTGAGATGCTGTAGCAGTGGTCACCCCTGTGCCTTTATAACCCCGTGAGTGTCAGCAAAGGCACACACGCAATCTCTCAGGGGTCTTTACAACTACGCTGAGCTTCATAGATCTTCATGGAGAGGCTAACATAGGTCACAGTATGAAGGCCAGTGTGTTGTTATTCTCCCAGTGTGCGTGTCTATGTGTCTGAGAACAAGATTGTTTCCAAGCTCCAACAAGCAGATGACCAGAAGCCATAACTCCTGCACCGATTAGCCTTTTCTTGTTTTACCGGGGGCTCGTCCAGTATTTAAAGGGCTGATACTGAAAACAATATATGGAGTGTGTCTTTCATAACTCACACAGAATGCCACAATAGAAACCCTGCCACAGCTACTGGAAAAAATAGGAAATATGATAAATATGGTAATAAACTAGGTCATAACTGTTGTGGAATGGAAACAACATTATATGAACATAAAGTACTCCATACTGTATAATACACCTTTTACATCAAGCTCTCAATCCATGTGGAACACAAATGTAATGTGCTGGATGAAATGAATAGATTACATTATGCAGAACTGTGCATAGATCTGGTTCTGGTCCTGTACTCAGTGACCCAGAGACTGAATAAGATTCCTCACCACCAAACTGACTGTGCTGGACTGCAAAATCTCTTTCAAATAAGAAAGAACATTGTTAAACACTATCAACTTTATTTTCTCTTAATATTGAGCAGGTTCTGTATGTTCAAAGGTACAAAAGAAACAACCGTTTTCAGAGATACTGAGCAGCAAATAGAGATTTGAGAAGTGCAAAGAGCAAAAAATAACCTGTTATGGTCTCCCAAAGAGCAAACTTTGATGATGTTTGTCCTGGTACCCAAAATGATGTCACCTTTTCAGTGAACATAAATCCAAAATGGTCTAGTTTGTAAAACAGCAGAAAATAAAGTCAGAGCCTCGAACCAACACTTCACAGGTGTTTCTAAGTTATGTGAAGCTCTATGTTACAGTTTGTAAAGTTCCTGCGGTGGACAGTGTTCCTGCATCATGTACATATGGTTTCACACCTGAATGTCGTGAGGACCTAGAGAGGACTGTGCAGCCCCAACTAAATTCAGTGGTGTCTCTATAAGCTGTTCAGCAGGTCTTTAACCTTTTTTTAGTGTTTAGAGGGAATGATCATTCCGATAAATGGGAACATCATCTGGGAACAGTGATTCCAATAAAATGGCCAAGATGCAGAGCAGTCATTAGATCTAATTAAATCCATTAAACAGCTGTCATACCTCTGCTGAACTGTCATTATTTGTAACAGCTGGCAGCAGACAGTGATGGCCTAGTTGTCCCTTTCCTCAACACACTGCACATGTAAAAAATGGACCATAACAATTTCTCATTGGTCAGGAGAAAAGACTTAAGGTCCTTGTAGTAGGATGTGTGATCTGGTCTACTGACCTTGGGTAGCTCAGCCTCAACATTTCACCCAAGATCTGAATACCAACTCTGAGAAGTTCATGAAGTCAAAAGATATGTTAGATATATCTGTTGCTTTTTTCGCGGGGTGATTCTGTCATTCTGCCCAATATTATAAACTTCTGATAAAGCAATGAGCAACAGAACCAAATGAGTCGCATGCGGTGAATTACCCTCAAACCACCACTTATGTCAAACTAGACAAGGGAAACACAATCATGTTCTAACACTCTCATCCAGTCAGTAATCACAGCAGGGCTTCAGGGATGACATAAAAACTGATATTTCCACATTTATTGATCTGGTGGCAGCACAGGGTTTCTTCATGCCTCTGTCTGTCTCTTATATGTCAATCCTCTAGCTTAATGCTTTTCGATCCAACCAACCAAAAACATAAAACCACTCCTTAAATTGGCAGTCCAATAACACAAAAAGCCCTGCAATCAAAAGCTTACTTAAGTAAATGTATCCAAGTAATATCCGCAGAGTATATTTAAAGTAATACAAATAAAATAGTGATTATGCAAAACAATGTTGTATAATGTATATACTAAAAACACTCTATTCAACCAGTTTTTATTTTAAATTAAGTTGTATTAATTTGGTCCATGTGTAAATTTTAGCCTGCAGTGTCTGGATTAGCAAGGCTGCATTAGTGCCACCAGGGGCCCCTGAGCACTGAAGCTCACATCCCCCAAACAACATTGATTTCATTCTGATTGGATAACGCTGCTGTCAGGTGGAAACCTTGTAACTCCACATTTACTTTTGGGCATACTAGGTTTCTGACAGTGACCATAACTATCAACATCAAGAGAATGGGTCAAGCCTTGTGTTCTGTGGAGCCAAAAACAAAAAAGAGCACACTTCTTTTTTTTCTCTCCCATCGAGGGCTTCTTTCTGCTCAACTGCCCTGGCTGTAGGTTAGTCTGGGTTAAATATTCTATAACACCTATATGTCTCCAGTGACGTGTTAAAAAGAACATGACAAGCTGCTCTTTCTTCTTTTATGTATAGACATCAATACCTGAATCCCTCATTGTCAGTTATGCTCAGTGAGCAGAATGACATTATTGGGGTAAATAATTGAAGTATTTTGACAGAAGCCTGCTCCTAATGGCCTAAAGATGACAGCTAAAAGCTGCAAGGGATTGTGGGGGAAAACTGAGAGGCATACATAGTTGTGAAAAGGTTACCAGCGAGGTAACCGAGGCAAACAGCTTAGGCAGCACATTTGAAGGTTAATCTTGTTGTATGTGTGTGTGTGTGTGTGTGTGTGTGTGTGTGTGTGCGCGCACGTGTGTGTGTATATGTGTGTGTGTCCGCTAACCAATATGTGTTCATATGTACATTCTGTGTGTACACGTGGATCACTGTGTGATATACTTGTAAGTCATCTGATGCCATTCAGCCAATTTATACTAACAGAAAATGACATTGGTGACAGTGTCCAATTCACACAGCCGGCCCGCTGACTGGTGAGGAGGCTCTGGTATTGATTCTTCTCCACGCACACCTCCTGTTGTCAGAGCTTCAATTCGCTGTAAATTAGCTGGATGACACCTTGAAGATGTTTCAGGCTCCAGGAATTGCTTTGGAGAGTGAGGGCTAACAAGTGAAAGCTGAATACTAAACACAATCAGGCTCTCCACAAGTCTCTTCTCTGATACAGACCTTCTCTATACTGGTCAGTACTGTAGCTTTCCATAGATGCACTCATAGAACGGTGTCCTGTACTTGTAGGAAGACTTTTAATGTGAATGTGTTGGTTAAATGGTTATTAAAAAACTATTGGATTCCAAATTTGATCAATAGAGCAACACCTGTACACTGACTCCAAACCACAATGTGTTTTAACACAATTTGATACCAGTCAGATCTTTGTCTTGATGTGACTATCAGATTATAAATGGTTTGGAGTCAGTGGTCAAGCATTATTCACTCCATCAAGGCTTTTAATGTAAAAAACCTGTGCAGTAACTGAACTGAGAGTTAAAACAAATTGAAACAGGAGAAAATCAAAAAGTAGGGAGATATCTGGTTAAAATATGATTAAAAATATATTAGATGTTAGGAATAAAGTTTCTAATGTAAGTATATTTCAAATAAAGGCCCAGTTGCAGTTGAGGTCAATTTTAGAAATTACAATAAAACTGATACATTGACCACAGCCACGACAAAGTACTGGCCGTGCTTGCTGACATCCTAGAGCAGGAGAGAACCAGGAAACGTCAATATAAGAACAAGCTGCCACCTGCAATAAAGTTTGTCAAGGAGGGAGCAAAGCCACCAGGGCCCAACAAAATCAGGGCAAGTCTCCTGCAGTCAGCCCAAGCGTGGGAACTTAGGGCAGACCTGAAAAAAAGGCTCCAGTTCCCAGATGTCGTCCACCCCACCTTAAGACCTGACACAGTATTGTTCTCCACTGAAGGAAACAAGATCATCCTGGTGGAGCTCACTGTGCCATGGGAAGAGGGGTGCAAGGAGGCATTTGAAAGGAAATCTGAGCGCTACAAAGATCTGGTGCAGGACCGCAGGGACAAAGGGTGGCAGGCATGGTTGTACCCGGTCTAGGTTGGATGCAGAGGCTTCCCAGCACAGTCAGTATGGAAGTTCTTGACAGCTGTGGGGCTGACGGGAAGAGAGAGAAAGAAGGAAGTGCGAAGACTGGGGGAGGCAGCAGAGAGAACCTCCTGTTGGATATGGAGCAGGAGAGAGGAGTTAAGCTGGCGGCCAGGAGGGAGTGAGTAGTAGCTGGCCACCGCTACTGACCCGCCAACAGGAGAGTGTTATGGTTAAGTGTTGAAACACTCAATGAACGTTGGTAACCATCTGATGACACGACCTCCTGGCCAAAGGCTCCAGTCATTGCTCAATGACTGCAGGAGAAGCATCCTTGGATGTATGAAATCAGTTTTTCCATAACTGGTGCTATCAGTTTATCAAGAGAGATATTAGATATAAATATGTGGTTTGTTATTCACAAACTACAAAACTATTTGTCTTCTGTGTTCACGATGAACTCTACCTAATGCAATACTGTCAAAAGTCAACCCACATAAAAACCATATTGTCTCCACTTGTCTTAGTGAGACTTTTATGACTTGAGCTGTCAGTGAGCTGGCCCGGTTGGCTCGTGAGATACCGCCGTTATTAAATTTGGGTTTATATTGTTGACAGTGGTTGTACTTGGCGGCTGAGAAGCGAGCGGCGTCTCATGTGAGCACAGGGGATGATAAACTGACACTGACAGAGAGAACGGTACAAGATGAAGGATTGAAAAAGAGACGGAGATGGAGAGAGGGAGAAATAATGTCAGACAGAAACAAAGAATGGTTTTCAGCAGGGGGAGGACAACAATGATCATTACTCAGTAGTCCTAAACCAGATATTTTAGTTTTATCACGTTTCCCATTGTTTTTTAAGAGCCTGCAAGCTTAATGGAGCCATACACAATTCTCCATTCTTTTCCATGTGTCAGTTTTATAGATCGCCGTTTAAACGTTGTTCTTCTACTAAATGGAAGTTTCGCCGGTCCCTGTAGGTACACATTCATTGAGTTCTGTGCAGAAACTAATGACTGAACAGTGACAGGTATGTGCCTGTGTGCCTTTCAGTAGTACCACAGCTCTGTCAAACCTATTTATTTCCTATGTTTTCTCTCAGCTTTCAATTTTTGTCACACTCATGTTGTTTTTGCAGCACTTGCACATTTTCCCTCTGTTGTCATACTGTTTGTTCTTTATGCATCCATGGCAGCATGTTTTTCCTAGACTTGTCCTTTGTTTTACCCTCCTTCTTTCTGCCGTGCTGCACTGATGCCATCATATTATAGAGCAGCTGTCGTGGATACTTAATGAATCTCTTTGTACCAGTCATTAAGAACAGAGTCATCGGCTAGGCATTAAATCTGCAGAGCTGCAGTGCATGGGTTCAAACAATAAATTGCAAATAGCCAACTCCGTATATAAAGGTCAATGTCTACTTTTTGGCAGCCAATGAGCTTAAAGCTGCACTAATCAATATTTTTATAATGTGAAGGGCGTTTGTAGTGACAAACCTACAGAGAATTATAACATGAGTCTTTCAGCTCATTGTTTTAATTTATGGCACAAGTAACGTTGCTGTTTTGGTTTCGTCTCACCACTCTCAGAAGGCAACTTTTTTTTTTAGGAAAATAAGCTCTGATAAACCCGAGACAGACAAAGTTAAGAATTAGATAGTGAATATAGTGGAGCTAAAGAGCCAGATATTTTTCTAAAGAGTTAGTGGAGACCTAAACAGAGCTAAAAGGAGAGTGAATAATACACTTGCATACATGCCTCCAGATAAATGCTAATGTTGTATGTTTTCTAGCAATTTTTATAAGACCAATTTTGTATTTAGAATATGCACTTCTGCCCCCAAGTGGCCAAAAAATCAGTTACTGCTCCTTTAAAAAAGAAAGCATAAAACGATGATCAGCTTCTTATCTCTACAATATAACAATGGAGAATTCCTGTATTAGGTGTAATTAACTGCATTACTGCCTGAAGGTGAAATTATGCTCTCTCTAAAGTTTAATTTCTGTTTACTGCACTGAACTAATAACTTTTGCTTATTGTGAAAATAATGAAACATATAAAACAGAAAGACAAACAGATAGTTACACACAAACCAAAATGACAGTGTCCAGTAAGGTGAATAAATGTTTGCATTTTCTTTGTCACAAAGTCCTTGTGCTACCTGACTAGTTCTTTCTTATAGCATTAGCAACTTTTAGCATTGTTAACAGGTTGCATTATGAGTGAGTAATATTCCATCCTCGCTTAAAGAAAAAGCAACGCTGCTTCACTACCTAATTTTGTATCCACAGGCTATCTGGTGATTCTTGAGGGGTGTTTAGACTGAGGATGAAGTGAAGCCTTGCATTGCTTGCATTTGACTACTTGAGTGTTTGTGCAGTCTGTGTTTATTAGTCTCAAACAACCATACATACTAAATGTACAGACATGAGCTGTGAATTTATTTGAAGTTCTAAAACATAAAGATTTAAAATAGTCTTTTCAGACATAAGGTTCATGTTTTGAGAAGTTGAAAGATTTGAAAGACATTGACTTTATGCTGACCTTCAAACTTCGCTTCACATTCAGACACCTTTGCAAATGTTTCTATATGCAAGCTGCAGGAGGATAGCATCAATTTTGCATGAATGACACTTATCTTGCCAGGTGTTGGACTATGACCTTTTGATTATGTTTCATTTTTGGCTGCTAAAGTCATAGATGCATTGCCATATATTTTTCAAATCATAAAAAGTATACAGTATTGGATCCAGAAAGTTTTCCTTCATGATTATTTGTATTCTCTATATGGGTTAAGAATCTACACATGCTTTTACTGTGGTACGTGAAGAAGCTGAAAGAAAAAAAGAGACCACGTATAACTGGGAAAATAATAGAACGGTTTGGGGAAAAGACAGATCAAGATAAGTGAAATGAGAAAAGAGAGAGAAGCTTGTGAGTCTCTTGCTTTACCATTGTCATCCAAGCAAATTAAGATGAATTGTCTCAACACAGAGGAGCAAAGGCTCAGTAACATTTCAAAGGAGCCATGGTGTCAAGCAGATGCAAGTCCCCACCATCACGCCTTAGATCTTCTCTCCTCCATTTCTTTGTTTTCCAGCATCCTTCCTGTCGTCCTTTATACCTCCTTCAATCATTGTAACTCTCGTTCTCTTTCATCTCTTTGATTTTCTCCTTTTCTTCTCTCTTTCCTGTCTTTCTCCCTCTTTCTTTTTAATTGACGTTTTGCTAAGGTGCTTCTTTAGTTGCACGCTTTCATCTGTGGGAACAGTGTGACCAAGGGCAGAGAAAAACAACCTCTTATACCAAACCTTATTTGTGTGTGTGTGTGTGTGTGTGTGTGTGTGTACTTGTATCGCTATCATTGTGAGAACTGGGTTTTATACCTGTGAAGTGAGGACATTTTAGGAAAGTGAGGTCCTCACTTTCTCACACACCTTCAAAGGGTATTAAGGAGAGGCTTAGAATTGGGTTTAGGTTTAGTTTAGGGTTGGGGGCTAGAGAATGAATCATGTCAATGAAGGTCCTCATTAAGATAGCTATACAAACGTGTGTGTTTTTCAGACAGCAATATACACCAATCACAGGTGAGAAGATGAACATTCCCTCATGTGGAAATCTACTGTGGAGTCTCGTACAGTCTCCCATGATGGGATCTTCTTTATGTTCCCACAGCCCTAAAATAAGGCCCCATGTTCCCCCAGCCTTATGTTCCCTCAAGGACTTTCCACCAAATTAGGCCCTATGTTTCCTCAGGCCTACATTCCCACAGCACAGGTATGGCCATACACTAATGCACATAACGTGTTGTTACCCCCCCCCCCCCCCCCCCTTTAGTCTGTTTTTTCATCCATGACAATGCTTGAAAGACAGGTGACATTCTTTATTTTATTATTAAACTGAGGAAACATAGGGCCGAGGGAACATAGGGCTGTAGGAACGTAGACAAGCTCCCCTCGTGATAAGTGTGTTGCTTTACTTCCATGTGTGTGCTCTGCCACCTTTGGCATGACATTTAACAGCTTTCAAATCTAAGTATAGACACATATAATAATAAGAAGTTTGCTTTCCAAACGAGGAAGCATCAGATGGTGACTTGGCTGAGACGGGTAGTGCATCATGAGGCTGACACCTATGTTGAGACACCTTATTCTTCTTATGAGTGTGAAGTTAATGTTGATTGTTGTCAGTGGTTACTTTATAGCTACAGTAGAACTAATAAATATGGACTATTTTATTCAGTATAAACCATGGTGTACCCTATCAGACCTCTGCCTATAATGGTATTACTAAACATATCCTAAGGTAAGGACTGCACTCACGTTCAGCTGGGTGATCTACCTCAAATAAAACAGTGATCTCTAGACACAGAAATCTTTTGAGTTAATTTATATCCAATAAACAAGCTGACAAATTTGACAACATTTCTGACCTCTCTACTCTGTATGTGGCTCAACAAAAGTTGTGCTAATGATATGATGGTGCAAACATGCCCATAAAGTCTTGCAGCTGAGTGTAGTTTGCCCAGTTTGGATTTCTTTGAGTGAGGGGAGTGGTTTCCAGTGTTTCAGGCTTTTCCTCACATTTCAGCACACATATTGGTCCATAATGAAAACTGCAGAGAGCAAAAAAAGCTTCAAATTTCATTACTTCAATTAACAGAGGTGAACACAAATGATAAGAGCATCTCCACACTGAGAAATTTGCGCATGGAACAACAGCAGTAACTTCATTAACACCAGATTTGTCAGGATCTGAATTTAATTTGTGTTCTACTACACATCCAAACAGCTCAGGTGTGACACTGAGATTCAGATTTATATGGTGAAATTGTTTGTAATAAATTATTTTTAAGTAGCTGAAAATCCAAGGTAAGCCTAAAACCCCATACCTTCTTGATCCTCCCCAATGTCTGACTGAAGATTTTGCCCTTTATATCCTTCAATATCAATTCAGTATCATTCAATGCCTCACAAGCTTGAAGAGAGAGAGAGAGGGAGGAGAGAGAGAGCTAGTAATTTCACTTTTACTGCGTGTGGCAATTTGTGCTGGTCCTTGTGAATTGGACTGTTATTGCAAAGAGGCTCATTTGCATAGAAAGGGGACCATTTTGAACTAAATGTATGCATATTATTCAATTTACGTGTGCAATTAGCAAAGGAGCACCGAGATGCTATGTGCTTGGCAGTGCAGTTTTGGGTGTATTTCACTCTTTGCAGGTGCTTTGTGAATTACACAATTTATTTTTGTCTCATTTGTGCAGGTTTAGCAGTAAAAGTCGAAAAAATCCTTTTGTGAATTTTCAGGTCTCAAACATGAAGTTTTATTTTCATTGGGTAGTACGGTGGCTCATGGTTAGCACTGTGGTTAGTTCTTGGGTTCGATATCCGGCTTGGGCGGAGCCTTTCTGTGTGGTTTGCTATTCTCCCCTTACTTCATGGGTTTCCTCCCATTGTCAAAAAACATGTATGTTAGGTTAATTCTCCTTTTAGTGCCTATGACCAAGGTACTGACATAGAACTGGAATTGGCATAGTGGCTGCCCACTGCTATTAACCCTTTGTAAGTCACACCAGGCCATGACAACATAAAACGTAGATCTTTTCTCATTGACCCTAATTTTTATGTTTTACAGACCTGCACAGACCTCATTCAGACCTCACTTGTTCAAAAGTTTTTTTTAAACATGTTAGAGACTCATTCTGTTTGTGTACAAGATGAAATAATGAAACTCAACTTCAAAAATGTCTCCAGCAGGATCTCTTATGTCAGTAGTGATTTGTGTTATTCTTCATTTATACACTAGCACAACCTGTTTCTACAGTAGCAACCATAACACAATCTGATAGTCTTTTTGTGCATTACATACGTCATACAAGTGGTAAATATTGCCCAAAAATTGATTTTGTTTTTGACCAGAATGGTTGAGCAGACCTACAAAGGTTAATACTTAAGATGGGTTAAATGTAGAGATTGAATCTCATTCTACAACTGTATGTGTGTCAAATAAAGTACTTAATTTTCATAATATTAAGTATTAATAATTTCCTGAAACAGCAGGTTTGGAGCAAACAATATCCAACACGAGTAAATAATGCATTTGTTGAGGACTATTTTCAGAAGCCGATTAATCCACATTTGGTACTATAGTGAGTATTTCTGGTAGCAGGTTGGTGTGTGCGCATTTAAGTCGAAATAAACTACAGTATGTGTGTTCAAAGAAGTTGTGGCTCCCTGATGTATTTTTAATATTTCTTGGACAACAATGGAGCTCTATGGTTCTCATGTGGAGGATGTTGGGCCAACAACAAATTTGGCCTTGAGAGCTGGCTAGCAAAGTTATTTTCCAGGCTCACAGTTGAAAACAGTTTGATGGTAAAACTAAAGTGTACATTTGAGTGGCCATACATTTAATCTGCCTCTGTGTGTTCTTGGGCTTAACCAGCACAAACACTGCAGTGCTGCTGACAGAAAAATCGATCACTCTGCTTGTTCGTGGATTATCTCTGGTGTTGTGGTAATTGAGTTTCGTGAAAGAGCATGCATCATATCAGCTATCGTTCAATGGATTTTTTTCAGATACATGTTTCTATGCTACATGTATGAGGACATTTCACTGGCAACACTGCTTTCATTACCAGATACAACATAGGTGTTTGAACAGCTCTTGAGAACATGGTGTTTATGTACTTGATCTCACCCAGTTGGAAAACAAAAGTCATGGTAGAAAGATGTTGAAGAAGGAAGCGAATACAATACATTATCATTTATTCAGTCATATGTTTTCAAACTTTCAATGACACTTTCTAATTTCATTGTCACCACACTGTGATGTTCATGCTAATGTGTTCCTTCTGTTAATAGATTACATCCTTTCCAACCTTTCTGCAATATAAGATGAATTCTAAGTTAAATTTAAACATTAACATGAGTCCTGTTTTTAAATAAATGTATTCCATGGTGCCATTCACAGTCTAATTGACTTCTATAGAGGAAGTAGACTCCATTACTGTCAATGGTTATCAGGTGACACAGTGGGCATCATACTTACAGTGATGGGTTGTCATGATGAAAGTGCAGGAATCCTAAGAATTAATGGCAGCAGAAAGCTTCATGTGGTATATTATTATATCATAGGCTTGACTGAGCTTGATAAGCTTTTTTAACAGGAGACATGTTGACATATCACAGTATAGCATAGGTGTAATACATTATAAATTGAATGATGGCTGAATGCCATTTGGCTGCTTCAGTTTCAGGGTCCTGGTATTGCACATGCTGGATAACTGTCACACTGTCATGATTTACTAGAATACTTGGAATAGAAAGTGGTATTGTAAAAGTGACTTCAAACCTAGAGTAGGTTTGCTTTGGTCTGAATTAGATGATGAGTTGGTAACATTTTCCCCTTCATTTGGTAAATCAATCAATCAATCAATCAATCAATCAATCAATCAATCAATCAATCAATCAATCAATCAAACAATAAAACAATCAATCAATCAATCAATCAATCAATCTTTAGTTATATAGCACTAAAACACAGCAAAACTTATCTCAAGGCACTTTCACATAGAGCAGGTTTAGACCATACTCTTTCATTTGATTTACAAAGACCCAACATTCCCCCATGAGCAGCACTTGGTTACAGCAGCAAGGAAAAACTCCCCTTTAACAGGTAGGAAACCTCAAACAGAATCGGGTTCTGAACACAAGAAGAAGCTCCTGGAAAAGCTCCTATTTTCCCAAATATTAAAAAAGCAACGCATCTTGTTGCCCCAATCCAGGTTTGACCTCAATTCACTCTGATTTCACTCATTTGCGACCCAGTAAGCAAAGCACACATGGCTACGGGAGCTGTTTAGCCTTGTAGTTGGGTCAGAGACCACATCCTCCAAGGGTCTCGGTGCAGTTGTTTTCTACCACCCCTGAGTATGATTCCTGTGTTCAGACCTGCCCAAACACATTGCTACAAAGGGGAGAAACAAACAAGAGTCTGATTCAACTAAAATAAACAGTTCAGGTTTGGAAATACCTGTGCTTTTCCTATAACAAGTGAAAGTATCTACCTATTGAGATCTCTTTCGCTTTCTTTTAGTTGTGTTTCATCTATCAAGGCAAGCATGTTAATCATATATCTACTTTGGTGACCTCATGTGAATTCCAGCAAAGCTGCACTTGATTTAAACCAGAGCTAAAGTGCAACACACATCCCAAAAAAATCTCTAAATATTGCTTAAAGTTTTCTATTTCGGGCTGATACAGTAATACAGTCAAATTGCCACAAAGTTTAATGGAAACCGACTTAATGAATAAATCATGACGTACTTGAAGCATGAAGCTTCCACTTAACTGAAGAGCTGAGAGCATCAGATCTGTGTGGAGTGATGAGGACACTGCAATGTTCCTCAAATTAATACATGGAACCAACAGAAAGGTCATACTTCCATCATGTTTTCTACATTGTTTTTTAATGCTTGAGGTTTGACTCTTTTAATTACATAAGGAGAAACCAGCAGGGACACTATGGCCTGTAGTTATTAATTAAGTACATTAATTCAATGACATTTATATTACACATTCACTTATTATTATAATTTAACATCCCAGCTGTATAGATCAATAATTCGGAGTGCAATAGCTCATCAATTAACGTGACCTACAGATAAGTGGCAGAAAATTGATAAATGGATTAACCAATTACAAAATAAATAATTGAAGTCCTTTTAAGCTAAAACTGACATTAAAATTGACTAGCTTATTAGCTATTGTAGCTTGCTGTACCAATAGTTTGCTCCCTACAGCCCACAACCACATACAAAAAAAGTTAAATCTAATGTCACTATCAATACTTTTTAATAAAAATAGAGCAAAAAAGCAGATTCTATTGCTAATGAACTGTGTTTTCAAGAATGCATTCACTCTGATCAACAGAAACAATGATTAAGAAGCAGCTTGTTACCGAATTACTTAGTATTAAATGTAACATTACAATTGTCATCGACTGTAAAGTATCTAAAAGGTAACTATCAGAGACCTTTGATAACCTCTGTGTCAAAACAGGAAGATGTAGGGGAGAAAACCTCATCACCTACTCACACATTTGCATTCCCTCTTCTCTCTGGGGAATCTTTAATACGTTAACACAGCATTTTCTTCAGGCTTCCACCAATTAGGATTGATTGATGTGGCTGGGATTACCACCCTAACTGTCGACGTGGGTTAATGAGAAGTAGGAGCCTACCCTGCCTAACCCGAAACTGTTTGTGGAGCCGGAGGCAGTGTGTAATGGATGATGGCATCTGCCTTCATAATGGCACCAGTAAGAAGTGTGTGTGTGAGAAGGAGAGAGAGAGAGAAAGATAACAAGCATGCATGTGATCATCTGTATGTACTTTCTGGAGCTGCAGTGGAGCTAAGTGAGGCGACACAATGATAATGACACGCCATTGTTTTTTTAGCTAGAGTTTTAAAAATAGATACTAGGTCTGGGATTTACCAGGAATCCAGCTGTCGCAGAATTCCCGAGCTTGTCAATGTAAATGTGAAGATGACAAAAGAAGTAGCTTAATTTATTTTGTGTAGTTTGTGTCCAGCAGTTGGTCAAAGTGACTTCTATGGACTCTTTTGTTCCTTGCCCACTTGCTTTTTCCCCGGTTGGACTTTGTTTTGCCTGGTGTTGGACTACTTTAAGATCTGCCAATTATGTTTTGAGTCATTTCCATCTTGTTACTTCCATCTCAAACCTGCTAATATCAAACTTTCACAGCAACAGGATTCCGATAAAAACCTATTAGAATGTTCATGCACATCGTGATGTCCCCAAATGGCCTTCTTAATGTCTGGCTTCAAAGGAAAACAGTCATTTATTTAAGCAATTTCTCTTCCATGCATTATTTATGAGTTTAATAACAGCTTCATTTAGCCTGTATGAAAGCCTTCTCCTTAGATTGATCCTGCTTGATGCTTCTTCCTGCAGATATCTGATATTTCTAAATCAGGTATTCTGACATCACATGACTAGACATTGGTGTTCTTTCACCCTTAATCAAAAGATAATCACTGATGCACTCCATAACTGTTTGGATCCCAGCCTTAGGACTCCTTGCCTGTTCCAGAATATTCAAGTCTTTCCAAGAAGGAGCAAGGCTGAAGCAGATGCATGCAAATTAGAGGCACTCTGACTCCACATGTACTAATGGGAGTGCAATCATTTTTTCCATTAGCATCTGTGGATTCTGGCCCAATATTACACTTTTTTCCTGGAAATTACATTTTTAAAAGTGGAGGGTATCATATTCGAGGACTAGACAATTATGAATTATTCATCACAGCTTCATTGTTGCTAGGCTAGCAAGTTTCTACAAGCCTGTTTATAGTGTGTCTTAAAAGTCAGTCAGATTTTTTTCTCCTTGTGATTACTGAATCTAGAATCATGGCTATTCCTTTTGAAAGAAGCATGATAAACAACCTCTGTACCCTCTACCCTCACAATCTTTCAAGGGTCTGCTGCGAAGTGTCTTGTCTGATCATCAACAACCTTGATTTTGGTCTCATCAGAAGATAGATCCTTCTTCCAGGTGATTTTTCTACTTTCTGGTAAACTGTAGCTGAAATGAGTTTTTTTATGAGTGGAGTTCTCTTTGCAACTTTCACATGATGCTGCAGTTGTTGAAGCAGCCGTCCAACTGTTGTTTTAATTCTCTCCAGTCTGTCTGTAAGATCAGGTCTCTTGGTGTCTTCCCTCACTCATCTCCTTCTTACACGCTCGCTCAGTTTTGGAGGACAGTGTGCTCTCGGCAGATTTACAGCTGTGCCGTACTTTTTCCATTTCTTGATAATTGATTTAACTCTACTTCAAGGGATGTTCAGTGACTTGGAAGTGTTCTTGAATGCACCTTCTGACTTACACAGTTGCTTGGAGTGTTTCTGTCTTTATGGTTTAACCACGACTGACTAAACATTAGACCTAGCATATACAGGTGTATTTACTCTAAAATTGATTTGAACCCTAAATTTTATATTTATCATGAATGTAGATTACTTTGTAGACATGATTCACTTTGACATTAAAGTGTGTGAAGTATATTGGTGTAATTGGTACAATATATGTATTGTCAGTAGTCTTTCTTTGCCCGAATGCCCATTGCATGTGGGCATGTGTGTGTACTAGCATTGTGAGCTAGTAGTGGTATATAATTGGACCGAAGTGACATTTACAGACATGTTTACGTGCTGCTTACATTGCTGCATATGAGCAGTTATCCAAAACGTATGATAACAGGTTAGCAGGTAGCTAGATAGAATGTTACTGTTTTATGCAAAGATTTGGCTGAATGGTCAGTGTTGGAACTACTTCGATCCAATTTTGCAAAACAATTAAACGTGAAAACTTGTGTACTTCTTTATAGGCACTGTAGATGCCATAAGCTAATATGTTTTAAAACATTCAATGTTTAAAAAAAGAAAAAAAAACTTCTCCACTGACATCTTTTACCTTTCAATTTGTCTTTATGATGGCATCTGTCAGACTGAAGTCTGGCTTAGAAGTCAAGACTTTCTTTTCAAAATTCATGAACCTATCAATTCTATGAGAGAGAGAGAGAGAGAGAGAGACCACTGAAAAAAAACCCTGATGTATAGTAGAGCAAAGAGAACCCACAGTGAGCCTGAGCTGTAGTCCTCTAACTGGTGAAGCAGAGTGACCTTGCCCTTTAAGCAGACAACATTCTAATCTGGGCAGGTCCAATTCTCCAGGGATCTCCAGGAACCTCTGCCATCTCCTCTTCCCAGGGAAAGAATAACAATCTGGTCTGCAGCCTGGTGAGGTTGTGGATGTTCATGATTGAAAATTACAACCATACATATTAGAGGTGTAAAGGTATACCATGGCAAAATATATACACAATATGCATTGACTTGAAAGAAAAGCAGCCTTTTTTTCCCTCAAAGTCAGAACACCGGATTACAAGACAAGCAAGTTTCTTCATATGCAACTGAATGTTCAGCTCAGTCTGAACCAGTTTTCTCATCTTCCACCAGAATCTGCTTTCTGCTTCTGTCTTTACTTTAAAACAGTACTTAATATTTATTTGCAAAGTCAATGCAACTTAATGAGGACATTCTGTTACAAATATTCTCTTCAGACAGTTGATTAGTCAAACCATGTGCTCATGATTGGTTGGAACAAAAACCCGCAGACACACAGCCCTTTATGGAATAGTTTGCACATGCCTGCCTTAGATGAAGAGGTACAGACGACCAGCTCTGTTTGTGAGAACTACGATGCCTCCAACGTGTACTAAATCAGTATTGCACATTCAAGTGGTGAGAGTATATAATCAAACTCCAACATGCAGGTGTTCTAGATGCTTCATTTTTCTTGCAAATCAGTAACTTTCCTCGAAAGGTGACATTTGTAGTCATGTAAAGGTACCTTTTACCTTGATAAGCTGTGAGGTAACACATACCAACATACAACATACCAGCATTGTTTGAATGCTAACAGTTGCTCATGGCTCAGCTCAACACGTGTATTATCAGTCCAACCGATACATGACATAACTGTACACTTTAAAGAAGTCCTCTGTTTTTACTTTATTATTTCATATTCAAATCACTCCGCTATCATGTTTTAGCTTTTCAGAGTGGTGATTCTCTGAAAACAAAAAAATGTGTGTGTTTGTGTGTGTGAGTATAGGGTGGAGTCTTTATTTGACACATCTTGCAAGATCTTACCATTAATGGACTCAAGAGATTTTGAAAAGAGTCACTTAGACTTCAAACTCATCATAAACTAGAGATTTCCCTACTGTTGTATTCACCACAACATCAATGGTCACATTATGTCACGTCATGACACACCTGCCCCAAACGTGAAACAGCTGGCGTGGTACTCCATTAAATGTGCACCCTTCGTGTTGTAATCAATGATTACTGTGAAGCCCCCAGCCCCTCCCCCACCCAGAGTCCTGACTGCCAAAATTAGAACTTGTATTAGTGGTGAAGAAAATCTCATGATGACCCCAGCCTCAAGACACGTCTCATTCATTTGATAGATTATTTTTATAGCATTTCTGCCTCACCTGACAGTCTCGTTGGGAGCATGATGGGATACATGGGAACGAGGAAGAGCATGGGGATGAGATGTGACAAATGCCAGGGGCTGGATTTGATCGTGCGGTTGTCATGCTCTTTTCAACATGAGTGGATGAGAGTGATGGAGGGAAAGAAGCAAGAAAGGAAAGAGGAGAAGATTAACTTATAGATGAAATTGAAGGAACATATAGTTGGCAAGATGCCTGGATGGAAGGATGGATGTTTGCTGAATGGACTGAAAAGCAGACAGCATGTCACAAAGTGTCAATCTTAAAAGCATCAACGCTACTGTAAGTTGATCCAAAGGATTTTGTATGAGTAGCTCTGATGGCGCCACAGTGGATTTTTTATTTGAAGAAAATAAAAAGTGTCCTTTCTTCCACATATCACGTCTCACTTCCTCTTTGCATGACTGACCCATGAGCAGCCGCAATGTTCGAACAGCACCGTTTGTCACGATTACCGTCTTCTCAAGTCACTCAGTGCCACGCTTGACTTAGCAACAGAATGTTAAGTGCCCCTCAAGCAAACACACACACGCACACACACACACACACACACACACACAAAAGCATGTGCAAAATACAAGCACACACACTCACTGATGCATGGAGATACAGAGTTTAGCAGGAGCTATGTGTGTAATGACACATGATATATGTTGACAAGGTGTTAAAGCTGTAATTTTACAGTGTGATAAAGTAGCAGTGTCAGATTGCTTTAAAAAAGATGTGTGTATTTAGGATAAGGGGAATTTTATTCTATAGCTTTACTATACAAATCCCTGAGTCTCTTGCATGAAGCCCCGACCCCAAATGCAGACATTTATGTATAGTTTTATTTTTATAAATATTTTATTAATAGTTTGGAAATATTATTATTTTCTGGTTAGAGAGTTAGAGAGTTAGATAAGAAAAATTGATACCACTATCATATCAGTCAATTAAATATAATGCTGCAGCCAGTTAGCTTAGCTTAGCATAGCACAGAAACTAGGGGAAACAGCTAGATTGGTTCTCATCAAAGGTAACAAAATCTACCTTGCAGGACCTCTAATTAACGTTAATGTTATACCTTGTGTGTTGAATCTGTACTAAAACCATAGACTGTATATAAGAAATGGACGTTACACCCGTGACGTCACCCATTGGTTTGTGAACTGCTGCTCTGAGGCCAATAGTATCGGATCTCAGCAGCGCCATCTTGAAAATTTGCGGTGCATGCCGGGAAAAATAAAAACACGGATTCTACTTATATGGGCATCAGGAGGGGCATGAGGCGCCCTCCTGAACCTGTGAACCAATCAACCTGTCAATCAAAACGTAGCCACGCCCTAATGCATACCCTGCTTTATCGTCAAATCAAAAAAAAATCAGGGAGGCCAAAATTTCACAAATGAACATCATACTGCATTGAAGAAGGCTTTAAACTAGCGATTGAGACGATAAACATATTTTGAAAACGTTTACTGAGGTTAGAAATCAAGTGAGAAGTTGGTGAATTTTCCATTGACTTGTATAGAGACGGAAGTCCTTTTGACACCAAAACGGTTGCCCCCTGGTGGCCATTTGATAGAATGCAGTTTTAAGTGACTTTTCAGACATTTCAGAGGACCGGAACTCCCCGCCTGACTAAAACATAGCTACTTAACCCCAATAACAACCCAGTATATCCAGTTCTCACTCTCCTGTGAGCTTCTGGTGCAACATGGTGTAGAATGGTGCAACATGACTTTAGAATTGACCTTAACTCGCAAAATAAAAGCCATAAAGTAAAATTGTGTTAAATCTTTAAATTTGTGCACATTTAATAAACACACATTGAAAAGCTTTAATGTGCTGTAATATTGTGTACTGTACATACCGCCACTCCATAAAAAATACACCAATTTCCCCTGTGTCTTCATGAATTTGTCAGGGTACTGCCTTCTCCTCCTCCCGATCCATGTGTTCCTGTGTCTCTGTCTGTATGATGTGATGTGGGCGTGGCCTCGAATTCTCCTGATCATCTGCACACCTGAAGTCCATTCCACTAATCAACTCCCAGCAGTATATCTACGTGGCTCAGATCTCCATTCACTGCCAGATCGTCTGTTTCCCACTGTGGTAACAGTGCTACAGCCAAACTGCGTCATCTTAGTTTATTCCTTGTGTTGTTATAGTATTCTGATTCCTTGTCTGTCTTTGTCTCAGGTTCATCTGTCCTGCTCATTCCCTGCACCAACTCCACAACCTCCTCTGGATCACCATCTCTGACCGGCCTTCTCCCGCCTGCCCAGTCCACTGATCCAGGCGTCCAGCTCCACCACCACCCTCCTGTGTTTGGATTCATGTCAGCTCTCCCATTCCTTCTGCTTCACTTTTGGCTCTTGTAAAAAAAAGATAATGATAATTGAAAATCCACTGTGTAGTACCTAGTCTTTGTTCTGCTTACTGGGGTCAGCTTAACTAATTGTAAATAATTTTTATCCTCATTTTATTAATCTTTTGTTGCTTTTAGTTTCCATCATGTTGCTTTTGTAGGAATTAAAAGTCAAATGTGGTGATGTTGTTTTCTTTGTGAGTTGTGAGGGGAGATGGTTTGGTAAATGGGTTTATTTTCCATGGAATATGATTTTAAAAAACAAAACACTATATGTCTACCTCCCATATAATTCAATTAATTTATTTGTCTGATCTGTAAAAATGTAATCTGATCCATGCATAAAACCATGAAGAGAATGGATAAATGTATTCTAATCCTCTATGTCCAACACAATATCTCAAATCAAATGGTTGTATATCTGAAAACCCTTAATCCCTTAAATAAGCCAATTCTTATTCATTACAGCATGCATAATGTGGTTGTGTATATGTGTGGAGCATATTGCTGCAAGGAGTGTCCTCTGTAGATAGTGTGCTGTGCCTGGCTGTTGCATTCATGAAGTGCCAGAGCACATTATGAAAGACTGGAATTATATAATGATCATGGAGCTGCAAGAGCACAGCTTGCTTCTATGAGCTCACCAAACAGTTCAATGACCCCCAAGGCCTTGTGGCATAAGCTATGAGCCAGGCAGGCAACTGATGCCCCTGTTGGATCAACCGAGTTTTGGTGCCGCTTCCACTAAATCAGTTCTGAGAATGTCCACTGCCAAAAAAAACAGGCCTTGTGCTGGCAGTATGGGCTCTATGCCGGCACTGTGAAACTGCTGGTCTCAGCCAAGAGACTAGTGATTTGGTAGGTGGAGGAAGAGAGAAAAACCTGTATGGCAAGACATGAGAGGAGATCGACCAACTGAGTGCTTCAGAATAATGGAGCCAATATTCAGCAAGTAAATATATGTACAAGAAATCGAGTCAAGTTTGATTTTACATAGCGCCACATCAACTTAACGTGGCAGTGAACTCATCAACAACCAGTCAATCTGCTAACATTGTTGATACTTCTGAAGGGCAGAGATAATTTGCTAAGTAGCTATGTATGAATGCCAGCCAGGCTACATTTTGAGATGGTCTGGATCGCAGCCAGGTGTAGTTTTCGATCTGTACAGCATGACCGCATTCATAAATTGAAAGGTCACCTAAGCCCGCCACTTCCTACTAGCTAAAGCAAGCTTGACTAAAGCTACAAGTAGTAGTCATCGCTGTAAGTTTTCCCTTGCGAAAAATGGATGATGCCAATCCATAGCATTGTTTCTACTGACCCGGGGCGTACCTAACTAATCTGCATATAAATCTAAATCTAAATATATCTGATCACAATATGAGTTGAACCAAGATAGCAAATCTCATTAATAGTAGGTGTAAATGCAAAGGCTCACATTTCCGATGTCATTATCCAGATAAGGTGTCCATAGACATGTTAATACTAGCTGTAAATGGGACCAAAGAGTCTTCAGACAAGTGCAAACTTTTTGCTCAAACATTTTCAAGTTCTATGGACATGTCTTTGTCAAATTTTGTTTCACATCTACTCAGGACTTTGCATGGACTACACCTAATCACACAACCTCTAAAATTTGCTGTCCATGCCATCTGAACACAACAAAATAAGTGACCCTCCATTGTTGTTGTTACTGTATGCATTGTGTTATTTACTAGAGAACTTTCATGCCATGTCGTTCAAGGATATGGCTGGCGATAACACAGTTAATTTTTGAATCAATGATATACCAGCCCTCTGCTGGATATACTCAATAGAGTATCAAATGTGTATTCTCCCACAGTCAAGAGTAGTCCCTGCCAAATTCCAACAGTTTGAATAATGTTTGCTAGAAACTATAATGCCCAGCTGTTTTAGGAAATGATTGAGCCATTGCAAACACCTGGTCCCCCAGGTTCACGTCTCCAGTAGTAACCAATGAGCAACCAATGGGCTAAGTGACACAGATGGGGTAGGGAAGTTGGATAATATTGTGAAACCTACTGACGTATAGTCGGTCTTATTGTAGAATTTTTATTTTATTCTAAATAGTGCAAATGGGGCTCTGTTTAAGAACAGAACAGAGATGAATCTTTTTAAAGTCAGAACTCTTATATTTGTCTAGATATCATTTAATCGTCAACCCCATACTGTACCTCCAGGTCACAATCTGAACTTGATTCCTGGCTCATCTCACTTCTAATTCCTCAAACCAAACAGTGGAAAATAATTACAACTGAGTATCCCTTTGTAACACACTCTTACTTCTCTCTTACAATCCTTTCATAGCTTTAAATCAGCAGATTGTCCTTGCACTAAAGTGTTAGATGATTGCTCTATTGTAACAGGAACATTCCGTGGAGATAATGGCTGGCTCATTATTTGTAGCCACGTTGACCTGTAGATGTGCCTATACCTCTGCAATACCAATCCTTGCACTTTTAACAGAGTCTGTGGCTGGAAGACTTTATTTTAATTCTGCCGTAAGAAAATCCAGCTCTTCAAATCTCACAGCAGGAAAAGATTCAGTTTCTCCTTTGATCAAACAATAGTAATTTAAGATATGCTTTCTATGGTTCTATCCTTGCCTTTGTGCTCCATCCATCAATTATCAATAGCAAGGTTCTCTCTACAGTTAAACGAGAGTAATTCCATAGAGGGCTTCTGGCCTCTGCATCATGCTCATTTTTCTTACTAGACAAGTTTGCTGACTAGTAGCTGCTGTTAGTGTGTTTTAATGAAACTCTTAGGATAAAGTTACACAGCTAGGTGGAGCTTCTGCCTGTCATTCACTGACACGAGAAGCTACAAATGGTCTTTGAGGAGCATGACAGGATCTCATAGAGTGAAAGACAGATTTTATTATAAATTCATACATAGCTATGAAGTATTTGTTGATCAAATTATAATAATTGTGTAGTCCGTGAAAAGATGCCCATCACACTAGCCTAGAGTGCAAGGCGACAGCTTACGTGTTGACATTTTTGCTTGATATAGGGTGATATCAGCTAAATTGCCTAGATATCAGCTAATAAAAGAACAGTGTATGACATTTAATTGTTTCTTTTTGTTTAATAAGGATGGATCTTAATATTTTTGTGTTTATTTTATGTAATATAATGTAATTGTTCAGGTCCTACAGATATTGAAACATCAGTTATCCAACATTATCCCACATCCCATATTGCTGGTGATGAGTTGCTGGTCCAGTTGAATTGGACTCTGGTTTAATTCCCCCTTTGTGTGATTAGTTTGGGCAAGGCTGAACACAGCAATTGTATTCGGATGCAGAACAAAACAACCATAACGAGACCCTTTGAGAAAGTGTGTTGGTCTAGTTCCAATCAAACTCTGAAGTGGCTCGTTAGTGATTTGAACCTGATCCAACCCAACTACTAGGCATACTCTGCAAGTTTGTGCTAAACAGCTCCCACTTGGCTTAATGTGATGTGGATGAAAACAATCAACAGTTGCTTGCAGCTAGCCAGAATGAATGGAGGTCAGACTGGACTAGTGCAACAAAGAGTGTTGCATCTGGTTAGAGGACCTTCCTATGTTTACGTTCTCTGATCCAACCCTAGACACATCTGACCACTGAGTGTAGTGTACGTTCGCACATAGCTTGTAGTGATTCCTTTTAGTGTGCTCATATTTTTCTGTTTTGTAGAAAAACTGAACCAAGAGGAAAGTAAACCAAGGGCCAAATCCTCAAAGAATGCATTCGCTAATAGCACTGTGAATCGGCTCCTTTTTTAAGTTCCTATCCACAAACTATAGTTTCTGCTAATGATATCACGACACAAAGTGCAGTGAAATTTTGCAGCTGAGTGCAATTTGGCATTGTTTTGCTTCTGTTTGAATAAGCGGAGAGTTTTCAAATGTTTCAGGCTTCTCTCCACATTTCAGCGCACAAATTGGTCCATAATGAAAACTGCAGAATGCACAAAAGCCTCAAATTGTGTGTCTTTAATATAATTAACAGAGGTGGACACACACACACACAGAGCTCTCTACAATTGCTAACCAAGTTTCATGTATTTTGCTTCTTTTACTTCACTAGTCGTTCAGATCTATAACATAATCTACTGAATTTTCAAATGTCAGTATATCAGCTTTTAATGTGACTCAGGCAGGTCTGAAACATGTTAAATTAATGTCTGAATATTACAATAATGTTGTTCAGGTGTCAGACTTCAGTACTGATGTTCTGTTTGTTGTCCACAAGCTTTCAGATATAAAGAGAGAGAGAGAGAGTGAGTAAGGAATGAGTTTGAGAGCAGTTAACACCAACTCTCTGAAGATGCTAATAACTCCACTCTGTGAGTGTTGCAGTTAGGGGTGGCCTTTATGAATGACTGTTTTTTGCAATAAGGCTTATTTGCATAGAAATGGTTCAATTTATCGCCCCATATATATGATTATTACCTAATTTACATACATGAGAATGGAACAGATGCACCATTTTGTGGTTTGTGGTCTCATTTGCACAAATTTAGTGGCCACAAAAGCCTTGCAATCCTTTTGTGGGTTTGGCCTCAAGTGTAAGAATCATCTACTGATTCTGTATCAGAGCAAATTAACTATTTGAAAACACCCAAACCAAAAAGTCTGACATCAGTGATGCAAATGATATTGTTTTGTTGTTAATGTCCTCCATTACTGACGATCAGCAGTGTCCAGGTAGCAAATGGTGTTTATCCTTAAACTGCTGAGGCAAATGTGTTGGTAGCAATGGTTGTTTGATCAAATAATCTTAATCCAAGGTAGCCAGTACTTGCTATCTTGTCATGGGCCATTCAATTGCATATTAGGGTTCTCAGCGGTTAATAGTTTGTTCAGTTGTCATAGAGATGGCTCAGTTTCCATCACATGGCCAAAGAATGGACATTTTTGTCAAGTGATAGTAGTGGGGCGAATATATTGCTTATATCACAATCCATCTCTGTTCAAAGATGGTCTCTGGCATTGAATGTGAATGGTCACCATCTTTCAGTGATGGTGATGACAACAAATTTAACTGGACTGTTCCCTATGTGTGAAGGCTTCAGTAGTTTTACTGGTGAGGGCAAACAACGTGTATCGTTCTTACATAACTTAACCAAACTGTATATCATCATCATGAGTCGTCATGTGCAGTTAACAATTAGAAATGTCTACTTTAGGCGCGCAGGTGGCCGAGTGGTTAAGAGCACATGCCACATACGCAGCCGACCCCGGTGCAAATCCCGGCCGGAGGTCCTTTGCTGCATGTCACACCCTTCTTTCTCCTGTTTCCTGTCTGTCTACTGTTAAATAAAGGCGTCTGTGCCAAAAAAATCTTTAAAAAAAAGAAATGTCTACTTTGAACCAAGTGGACTCTATACAGGGTTTGAAGATGTAGATATAGATCCTGCAGAAGTAGATGAAGCATGGAGAAAAAATAATGATATTTAAACTGTATAATTCAAATTTGAATGCATTTCATCAGGAGCATGAGTTATGCACAGCTCAACAAAATAGGTAATCATGCAAAAATGTTAATGGTTTCAATGAAAATGTTTTTATGAAATGTACCCCAATATGACAAATAAATAGATGGGTCATGTCATGTCATCAATGAAATATTAAGCAGAGATGCAAACAACTCAACTTTTGGCAAAATTCGCCGTTTTAATAGGAAAATGAGTCACCTTCGAGATTTGTGTAGATCCGATGAGAATTTTTTTTTTTTTTTTTTTTGAGGGTGGTTGTTGATGACTCAGCTCCGCCCCCGATGAGAGAGAGGAGAGGAGCAGCTAACGTTAGCCTCTGCTATAGTTTGCGATCACTTCTCGTTCTCTGCTCTCAGAGAGTCTGTTCTGCTGCTACTTTATTCCGCCTCGCTATTATGTATAAAAAGGTCCGGACACTGAATGGGGGACAGAGTTGTTCCATTAGTAAGTTATTAAGTGAATGAAGTGAGGGAGCGGTGACAGTAAGAAAGCCGGTGAATCAGATCAATAAAACGTTATTTTCTGATTGTTTCAAAGCGATTACGTTCAACAGCACAAATAAACTTTTTTTAAATTTCCATCTGTACAATAAATCAACTCTGATTCTGATCC
Organism: Scomber scombrus; assembly: GCF_963691925.1. Lineage (NCBI taxonomy): Eukaryota > Metazoa > Chordata > Actinopteri > Scombriformes > Scombridae > Scomber > Scomber scombrus. The sequence goes on from NC_084981.1 coordinate 3,795,745, forward strand.
ACTTCTAATTCATCTGGAAGTCTTTTATTAATAAGCAAAGACGGTTAGTTTACTTATTTGAAGAAACATGACTTGAAACTGTGGAAAAAGATATTTTCCTAAAAATGTGAAAATCTAACAATATTGTAAATGTTCCTCAGTAATGAACTAGTTGAACTTGGACAATCACTTCTGCTTTCTTTGTTTCAGAGCTAAAATATATTTTCTTGATGTTTTGTTTGGAACATTTATTAACTGGTAAAATGTCATTCCTGTGCTCTGTGGGTGTGTCATCACCATTCATATTTATACAACCTGCTGTTAAATTACTAAAGCACAAACATTTTTTCTAGATGTAACTTCATAATATTGCTCTCAGAGTGCACCAGAATGATTTATTTGACTTAAAAATGTAAAAGAAATCTCTCAAAATTTTGCTGCAAACACTGGATCACTGGATTTGTAATATCAAAAGTGTGTTGTTCTATTTGTGTGATATAGGATTCTCTTTATTTTTATTTTATTGGCAATATTTTATAAATCATAATAATTAAAATAACTCTATTGTAATAGTTGAGTACACGATGCATGTGCGCCGTATACTCAACTTTTTCAGTCCTTACCCGTTTGCATCCCTGATTAAGTGTCTTTTGAAAACACTGACCTCTTGACTAGAAGTTAAAATTCATGTTAATGAGGATTTGAACGATGCTTGTGTGTACATCTTGTGTTTGTAATGATGCAACTGCCTGAAATGTGAAAACTGATCTCTGATCTGGATGGTCTCTCTTGTGGAACCATGACGTGTTGGGTTCACTCTCATGTCCATGCCCTGGTTTGAATCTGACACAAAGGAGAGAACATCTGTCACCACAGCCCTCATGTAGCATGTAGTCCTTTCAACAGCCAGTAGAAAGTCTCGCTCTGAATACCTTGTGGAATTTGTTCTGAGAGAGTTCGAACTTGGGTTCACCAACACTCTCCCCATATTTGAAAAATAGCCTGTTTAAAAATACATAACATGATGACAGGAACAGTTTGATGGGGAATGTCCAGTGATACACAGTGCTTAAAAAGGAGCGGAATGATGATTTTACACTCCTGTTCCCTGTTCCCTGAGCATTGAGGCATGGATCATCACATCATATCCGAAATCTCTTTGGTAGGTATGAGGTACATAGATAGGTACACCTGAAACAAACTTGATATTGAATTGAAACCTATGTATAAGACTTGTTTATTTGAACCTATCTTTGGAGTTGTTGTGTGGATGCACTTGGTCAGATGATCCAGGTCTTTCAAAATCTGCTTTCACAATCATCCAAGTGCCTCGTGGGCTTCAGATCCTGGTCTTAACCAAACCTTACTTCTCTAGCTCATCTCATCAAGGGGCTCATCAGCAAACCGATGATAGCTCCTGTTTCCTGGCCAGTCGTGTTGGTTGGTAACATGTTGTACTACTGCTACCCACTTCTCTTTCAACACCTCAGAGTTAGCCTCAAACTCCACCACAAATGATTTATAATGGATGGATCCACTCTCCCAGGCCTTCATACTCCCTCAAATTCAAAGTGTTTTTTTTTTAGATAAAAGACTCATTTATGTAGCAATTTGTAAGTGTCTGTCAGAGGTGATGGTAGAGACATTCACTCCATTTTCCTCTCTGGTTTTAAGAGCTCTCTTAAAACTCTTGATTTCCATGGCATTACACCTTGAAACTTGATTGCAGTTTATTACCTTGAAGTCCACAACCTTTTACTCACTCAAATACCTCAAAAAAGGTGTTAGTACAAATGCATCAAGACAGGAAGTGGCAAGAATCAGCTGCAAGTCATGGCCACAAGCATTTTGCAGCTACTTTGTCCTCTTCTTATCATAAGGAAAGCTGTGAAGATTTACATCACTTCCATTGTTGCTATTCGACTGGAAACTACGACCGAAAGCAGCACTGTGAGGCAAATGTATTGATATTTTCTCCACTATGGGCTGGTAAAAAGGTGACTGTAACATCATTAGTTCACCTCTCCAGCTTAACCAATTGACGTAATTGACCCAGAGTGCTTGTGATAAAGTAAGGGTGGCCTCCATAGGTCCAAATATGTATTCTAACAAAGTATTTCAGTAACAGAGGGTGATTTAGACCTAAAAGTCTTCATAGTCTGTGTTTGCTTTAAGCACCTGGAGGATTGCTGCATGGGCCAGAGGTTGAAATAAAAAAGTAATGAGGTAGAAAGAAATGATCAGAATTTTAGAATGATGTGAGAATCCTTAAGTAACCCCCAATTCCAAATAGTTTTCATTTAACCTACAGAATACATACACACACACACACACACACACACACACACACACACACACACAGAAGATTAAGTAGACAGACAATAAAAAGGAGAGGTAAAAGAGACAGAAATCCTGAGAAAGTTCAGAGAGTTCCTCTTTTCCTCTGTACTGCCAGTTCTTTTGTGTTATTTATTTTTATCACTCGGAGAGAAGCCTGTGACTTTGAGGCAAGCAGGACGAGCGGGTGTGTCTTTGTGAGGACAGAGAGCGGTTTGGACATCTGAAGGTACAAACTGGTGGTGGAACACAATTTTGGATCCATCCCTAAAATGACTGTTGTGACCCAGATTTTGTCAGATATTTTTAACCTCATTCCCAGCCATCGCCACGTTATAACCTAGTTACAAAGTGGAACCAGGCATAGAGCAAGCCATAGCGTTGTGAATAATAGTATAGATGTTGACAAATGACTCGGTAACCTTTAACAATGACTTCACTTCTACATTTCCATACTGTGCACTAACCTGCTTCTCAAAATAGAAGCCCACATGACTTACTGTCTTATTGTATGATTTCTTTTTTTCTTACACTGAATCCGTATTTCCAATAATTTAACAAAATATCCACAAAATCCAGTGCTTGGGTAAAAACTAGGACAAACCTGAAGCTCGAATTACAAATTGTCCACGACACTACTGCAGTATAAATTAGAAGAGTACACTAGTGTATAGATCTCTGCCAGGTGTATACTGTCAAGAGGGCAGTACAGATAACAAAACAGGGATTTATTCAACTCATATCATGTCTAACTTTAGTTTTATATTGATTTCGGTTTTTGAGCCACGGCAAAGGCCAAAATGTGGACTGCGACAGACTATGCAAGGCTTGTTTTTAGCCTGGTCGATTGTCGGAGATGACTTTTGCTATGTTGTAGGGCATAATGTAAAATGGCAAAGGCTGCTGAAAAGACCAAGGTCGAAGCTTTAGGATAGGCTCATAAGGAATCTTATCGATATTTATTTGAATTCACAACACAACCTGCTCTCAAGTTACCAAAGTTTGGCATTGATTGATCTAACATGGCATCAAGGTGTGGTCTGTTGTCCCCAGTGGAAACAAGATTCCACACTGAAGCAGCCCCTACCAATTGGTTAAGAGGAGTGACGAGTCAGCTGTCAGTGGTGTTATAACAAATGTTTTTCAAAAATAGTGAATCGCTGCAACCATGAGAAGTCCTTGAGCATACAGCCATAAATGTGCACAAAACATATTAGGCTGATGGGTCCTGTAGTATGAAACATTAGCTGAGGACAGATACACACATGCATGTACACACATCCTCTACAGGCTTAGCAGAGATAAAAAAAAAAATGACTGCAGAAATTGACCATATTTCAGTGGCCAGTTGTCTCGACTCTGATAATTCTGCTTTAGCCGAGTTTACATTCTGTCTGGGACTGTCACTGACCTGGCCGTATGTTTACTGGTCCATCTGCACCAATCACACCAGAGAGTGTGCGTGTTATGTTATGTGGATGAGCACCAGAGCCAACCCATGAGAACACTAAAGTGTGTATGTGTGTGTGCGTGGTCACAGAGATCAACATGCATGGCCTGCTATCGGATTCAGGGCACAAAGTAACCAGAGCATGTGGTCAAATGTGGTGACACCATATGCCATTACATCATTATATACACATCACATGTAGCGTGTTTCAGCATGAGCATTTTCATTCATTGGTTGCTTTTGTGTGTGTTTGTGTGTGTGTGTGTGTGTGTGTGTATGAGTTGCATGTGAGATGATGTCATCAGGAACATCACAAAGAAGATCATGCACATACACACATATAACAAAGAAGGAGATGCGTTATTATGAAACCATCCATTTCCATGTTGTTAAACCCTGTCACACTGCAGTGTTAAACAGAGCGATGCCTATTATGTGTAAAGCCCCCCAAACTGTCACAATGATTCAAATGCTTATGGAGTTACTGTATTATAAATTCAGTGCAACAGTTCAGTTCAAGCTTTATTATTATAAAGGGAAACTGTGGTTTGCAAACATATTCAGAACTGTTCAAATCCGATCAAGCAGGCAACACACAAGGCACAAGAAATGCAGTAGTGAATCATATCATCCTTTATGGTGTCACAAAGTAATCTCATTGAATGTAAGTTTATAAATATGTATGACAATAAATATACAGTTAGGCAGAAAAAGTAGCGAATCAGTGCCAAGTACTGTAACAGTGAAGTGATGGAGTCGGTGTTTGCCAGTATTGGATATCGGCACATCAGTTTTAAGAAAGTCAAGTAGTAGTATCGAAGAACTTTATTTATAGATCACAGGTTTTTGGCTTGCAGCCTTCATCAGGGTCATCAGAAAATACATTACAAGCAGAGTTTAAATAGAGTATTTAAAAAGCAGAGAAAATTCAAAAAAGTCCTCATTCATGCCTGCTAGAAATAAACATTTGTAATAAGGAATCCAGTTTTACCAACATATGCATGGCAGACATGCACCACAGCTATATAAAACCCATGATGAAAATGTACTGTAATGTATTTTTCAAATTGAATTTTCTTCTGTAAGATAAATTCATTTAAAGGCTTTAAGACTTTCCTCCCAGGCTGTAATGGTCAGCCCACATCAGGCATTCCCATCATGCATCAGAACCATTAGACAGGCAGCAGGATCGAGTCATGGAGGTTATGAACTCTCCTCTTTGCACAGATGGTTTGTTGAATCCCGAAGAAGGACGGAGACATCCTGTCTGAATGAAGAGGAGACAAAGTTCAGCTGGAGCTTCATGGAACGGGCTCAGCTTGATTGTTTTGAGCAGAGGTGAACCCAAACCAACAGTGTCAGCGTTCTATGGTTTCACCGTACAGTTTCGTGATCAGACTGCAGTGTGCTTGTGTTGCGTTCAGAATTTTTCAGCCAATGATGTGTGACATCAATCCTGTGCTGCTGGAAGCATGTGTGCTCACATCCTTGGGTGGAAAATGTTTGAGGGATTAACTGAAAAAGACCTATTCAGCAGAAATGAAGCCAAATTGTAGCAGAAAACAAAAGCAAGACCTTAAGAACAGTTTAGTACTCATTTAATACAATTGGCTAATAACTACTGTCTGTGTCTTATATTAAATATTTATATCTCAAATGTGCACTCTTAGGACTTTAGTTGATATAATATTTAAACAGTGCAAATATGCAAATGTGGAACTAATAGCCAGAGCAAACACACATTTCTTTTTAATGATAATGATGGATTGTGGATGTGCAATTTGGGTCTTGGTGACTTTACACCATTGTTGCTATTGGCTAAACTACAGTATATACTCACATTCTGCACTAAACCTACTGAACCAATAATAAAGCCAATAGTAAATTTGTGGTTAGAATCAAACATTTAAACCAATATAAATCATGATCTATGTCGTACAGACAACTTGTTACAACTCAGAGGTCCTCTGAGTAGTATGTGTTGTGATTCAATGCATTTGCTATGGATCTCTCTCTCTCTCTGTGTGTGATGGGCTAAGAAAGCTGGGTTAATTGAATGATTGTCTGTGAGTCTACAGGTTGTTCCCGAAAGCTGATTGGATCCTGCCTTCAGGCTTGTGGTTTTTTAAGGCCAGCTTTCTCCAGCTCCAGTGGGCTCTTCTCACCCCCACTTCCAACCAATCTACCAGCTGCGATCTTTCAGTGGAAAATGATGTAGGATGGGAATGTTTTGCTCATGTGAAATACCAACCAAGTGGTAGGGGTGAGCAACCCTATTTCTTTACCATTGTAGTAGTTTGGTTAGTGTTTTTTCTCTATTTGTATTGAGGCTGCTTAGCTTTAGTTCTTTCTTGTTAGCAAACCATGTAGCTACAGATATTAAATTAAACCCCTAAAAAGGGCTGCAAAATGCATTGTTGCTGGTTATTCTTGGGAGCTGGGAAGAGGGGCGCCTCCTTGTTTCATGATGCACCAGGGTTCACCAAGGCCGGATTGTAAGAAAACTGATCAAGTTAAAACTCAGTGACATAAGACTCAAACACGAATTGGACCAAAGTGGGTGGGGACAGTAGGTCCTTTTAGTATTTATGCAAATGTGTGGGTATCTTTGTTACATTACATACTTGAACATATCATGTTCATTCAAATACATGCTGAAACAATCAGTAACAAGTGACTTGAGTGCCAATGGTTTAACTCATAAAGACCTTGCATAGTGAGCGTAAAGAGAGAGACGCACTGCAGTAGAGCGCATATGATTTACAGGCAACTAAAGTTTATTCAGTAGCAAATTAAACATTGCTATTACTCTGTGGTTGACAGCATAACCAGGCTGGTAAGATTTACTCCATGCAGTATTTTTTTTTGATGTCCTTACCAGAGACTGAGAACCACAACAGTACAAATATCTGGTCAATACAAAATGCTCATGATGAATAAGGAAGTAGTTAAGGCTACAAAAGAGTTTAACATGCTTTAAAAAAAGTGTTTTAATGTCTAAGGTGATTTTAACTGATCCCCCGATGTAACAAATTACCATCGGGGTTGCAAATTTAGTGTGGTATTTACTCAGATTAGTGTTGTAAATGAGCACAGCTGCAGTTCATCCGATTTGCATAAAGTGCTGCTGAGCCATCTTGATGAACGTTGAGGATGTTTAAAAAGGCTTGCAGTGCAAACACAAGTGTCCTCTGCTGATGAACTTGGAGTACTGGTTAAGTTAAATACAAAAAAAACTAACTGTGTATTCATACCACAAGAGGACATACGAGTCATGTATTGTAATATAAAGTTGTCAATTCAACAAAAAAGATAATGATTTAAACTTCTTTGAAAAATGTGTAAACACATAATATAATGGTCTGTCTTACTAACTGAACTATGACTGATGGAGCGGAGGTGTTCCACCATTAAAAGTCAATGGTGTCACTGGGTGACATCAAATCACATTACAACATTTTTTATCACTATGTAGCTTATATTACATGCGCAAGATGTATCAAATTAAACGATGACAATAAATCAAATATAAACACCCAAACTGTTGTATTTCTGTCTCTTAGTCTAGTGTTGTGTTGCTGGCCAGAGAGCTCCACTGAAGTCCCTTTGTAATGTATTTTAAACTCTCTCTCTCTCTCTCTCTCCCTCTGTATGTCTGATAAAACAGTGCTGCATATTTCACACCTGCTTTAGATGGTACATTTCGGATGCAATTTTCCATCAATATCAGTACAAAACTTTAAATGTGACTAATGAGTCACTGTATTGTGTTTTAGAAGAGAGGAGATACAATGAAAGACTTGTGGCTGCTGTGATTTTTAAGTAATCGGAGTGTGTTTGAAACAATTAATGTATTGAATTGAGTATGAGTTCATCTGGATTGCAGCATTATGTTCATTTGAGTTAAAATTCAATCACGGCTTTTTTGTTAATGCAATAAAAAAATGCATTCAGAATGATTGAGCAGCAGCACTCAAGACAGATAACGCAAGAGCTATAATAATCTGCTCTGTGCAGCTTTGTTTTGTTCCAGCCAGCCGCTAATCTCTCCCTGCCTCTCTCTCTCTCTGCTTTTCAGACTCCTTCTGTTGCTCTCACCCTAAATGAAGACGGAGAAGATAATTGGCTCATGTTGACGCTGTTAATAACGGTTGAAACATACCTTGCTGTTTCAGCAGCGTCCCCACAAATGTCACATTTTCAGAAATGAGTTTTTAATGGGCTTCGCCGGCTGCCGCATGATGGCAAATGAATGCCTCGACATTTCGACGCCCGTCACCTTTTCATCCATTACACGGGGCCTGCAGAGTAAGGGAGTGAATGGCCTCTGACGGTGTGATGTAGTAGTCACGGGGGAAGTGAAAGAGCTGTCTTAATTAGAAAGGAGGAGGCGTCCTATCTGTAAGCGTACATGTGCTCCTCGGGGGTGTTGGAGTCACGCCTGCTGTTGTTGCATCTGATTTGTCAGTGATTAAAGAAAATATAATCACTTAGCCCCTTTGTCTGATCTCAGATTATCATGTACAGTGTCGCTGACAAGTGCTGTGCAGCTATGCATTAAGATGTGTATTAAAAAAAAGTGGATAACTCATGAGCTCAACCTGGGGTCAAATAAAGGTGAGCCACCATCAGTTTATAGAATCATGGTCATGCAGTGTTATTGATGTGAAGTACCTCAAAACAAGCCCAGCCAGGATCAGCTGACTGCAGAGCTGCAGTGGTGGGCCTGTAGCTCCAGTCTGAGCTGCCTGCAGCTGGAACACTCATGTCCTGTGGGTGTTGAGTCAATCAAGTCAAATAGAATGAAGCATTAAAATGAAAATAAAAAGGTAAATAAATAAAATAATCATGTAGTCATGTTGTAACCGCTGACTCACTTTCTTTTGCTACGGTTTGTTTGACACTAACCCTAGGACCACCAACCATCAAACTGCGCCCCCCCCCCAAACATTTTTGTCACTGTTTATTAATAAAGCTTGTTTGATTGATTACAATGAACTTATATGGAGAATAAAACCACATCATTACAAAGGATGCACACAATATAAACACAATCATTATATATATAGTACCCCCCAAAAATACCTGCCATAAATATTATGACAAATAAGATCTGGTATGATGAAGAGTTTAAGGATTAGGCTATAAAATAAGAAGGCTGCTGTTCTATATTTCTCTTGTTAACAAATCCCCTATAGAGAGTAAACCGTACACTGCATTAGTACATCTGTCAGTACTGCCTGACCTTCCCACTCAGGTCCAAATTCACTCCCTGGCTCCTACTGACACTGCATTTTAAAGAATGAACCTCTCTTTGTGTTCATTCTGGCTCAAACAGCTGGTCACTGTAGTTTTTAAGCAAACACAAGTCAGGAGTAAATGGAGCATTTGGTGCTCTAGTGAGTGTTTCTGGCAGCGGGATTGTGTGTGTGTGTGTGTGTGTGTATGTGTGTGTGTGTATGTGTGTGTGTGTGTGTGTGTGTGTGTGTGTGTGTGTGTGTGTGTGTGTGTGTGTGTGTGTGTGTGTGTGTGTGTGTGTGTGTGTGTGTGTGTGTGTGTGTGTGTGTGTGTGTGTGTGTGTGTGTGTTCATGGTTATGAAGGAATATGTCAGCTAGTACAATAGATTTTGGAAGGAAGGAATCATAACCCTAACCCTATCCAATACCCATTAGTAGAATGTCATGTCATAGAATGTGTTGACAATAAGAAACACATTAAACATAGCTAGACTTAACCTCCAGGAGAACTCGCCTGTTATTATAGTTTTGAAATTTTAATTACTTTTTATTTTATTTAGTATTTCAGTTTGTTTGTTTGTTCTTATTTTTGTTTTATCTTATTTCTGACTGTGAGTTTACATTATTTATTCTACAAATGTTCCCATCACTCTTCATCACCACACTTTTACTTTTATCTACTGCGGGGTCAGAGTCTAAATATTCCCATATTGGGTTGTGATGCTTTCTGCCTGGAACTTCTTCTTCTTCGTAAATTGCACGTCAAGCATCTTCTACTTGTGAGTTATGTGGCAGCTGGCATCCACTCTGCTGCCACCTAATGGAAGCAGCCTGTTATCTCAACAAGTCAAACTGAACAGGACTCAATAAAAATCAAAGCAGATTTTATCTGCAATTCAGTTTAGTTTTAGTTAGTTTTTCATCATTCATTTTTATTTTTATTTCAGTATTTCTTATTTTTTCACTGCTAGTTTTAGTTTTCATCTTAGTTTTCGTTAACTATAAAAACCCTGCTCCGCATAAAGGCAAAATCGAAAATGAAAGCAGTTAAAGGGTAAAGTAAGTATATGTGGGTTCTAACTTTCATCTCAGCATGTCTGTTTGTTTACAGAAGTGGAATATTTTAAGGTTGTTATTCTAATTCAGGAAAGGTTTTTGAGATGAATGGAGGTCATCTTGTACTTCAGTTGGTTTATGCCCGTATCTATAAGGTGTAGAAACACAGTGTAGCTATCACTAACATTACTGGACCTGGTGTTTATGTCTTGATGTGTGCTGCTTTAAAAAAACAAATCAGCCAAAGTGTTTTTTTTATTGACAATCGATGTAGCTCTAATCACATTTGCAGTGAATATGCAGAATGGATTGTAGCTGCCTGACTAATCTTTAAGAATAAGTTAGAAATATACATATGACCATCTTTTACATCATTACAGTGCCGTGGAATCCTGTGTTAAAGCATAAAATAATGCTTTAACACAGGATGTCCAGCCTGTTGGGTGGCTGACCGATGCTTCTGTCTGTATACTCTGTTATACCTCTATCAGCATCCTCACTGAGGATCAACCCACCCAGGCAGCCTTTGCCAAATGGGAAATTCTTCCTGGGTTAGGGGGTTTCCATGGTGACCGACCTCAACTTCTGATGTGTCAAGCTTACGAGGCACAGGCACACACACACACAAACACACACACAAACACACACACACACACACACACACACACACACACACACACACACATACACACACACAGGTGTGAGGATATACAGCACACTGGGAGCAATGACAAAGAGCATTGATTCACCCCCCTCTGCCAAGATGAGCTTAAAGAAATTGCTTCAATGCGGTGCTAACAATTACCACTCCATTAGAGCAGAGAGATAGTGTAGAGAACAAGTTTACAGCGACCCGGGCCACACACATACACACACTCTGCTGGCTTCCTTCCATCTCCACCACCACTATTACTACTTCTACTGCGAACACACACACCGATGCGGGCGGTGGGGGCTGCACAGAGGGATTGTATGTATTTGTAGGTGTCTCTATTTTCACAATGTGCATATTAATTCAGCAGGCTGAATAATTAATAAATGGTGCAAAGCAAGGGCATTCCTCACACACCCTAGAGCAAGAAGTAGAGAGAGGGAGGAGGGGAGAAAGTGTACTGAGCATGTTCCAAAGATATGAAAAGGTGGCACATTCTCAAATTTCCTAATCAAGGCAAAAGGACAAAATACGAAATTTCACTTGTATATTTGGCTCACATCACTATAGAAAAACCTTTCAATACAGTCATATATAAAAGGGCAGAGTTAATACACAGCAGGGAGTTAGACCCAATTATTTGGGAACCAATCACGTTTCTTATCGCATGGTTCTAGATACAGATACTAGATACATGTCCCTGTATCTACAACCATGGGATAGGAAAAGTGTACCAGTTCTGTCTGTACTTAGTCTTTTAATCAATATCCATAAATATCCATTAATTATCCACTTTTTGCAAAATGAACACAACATGTTTAGATGAAATATGAGCCAAAGAGTGAAATGTAGTCATGACATTTACACCAATAAATCAATTATCATTATAATCATTTTTATTGACAAAGTGAAGAATTGTATGTTGCCACTCTCTACATCACAGGCTATAGTAGGCATATTGCTTCCCCTATATTCTCCATCTTCTTGGATTTCAAACAGAATTCCCTCCTTTTAATCGGCAGAGATTATGTCATCGATTAAGTCATGAGAGGAGCGAGAGCTTTGCAGGCACAGACACAGATTTTTCTTAATAGTCTTGCTGCCATCTAGTGATACTTTGTGGGTATTACAGGGTAGAATTTTTCATTTATCTACATTACCTCATCAAGTTGGACTAAAGAGAGTGATACCATAAATCGTGTTAATTACTCCTAAAAACCAAACATATTGATGCAGGTTTCAGCTACAACCGGTTTCTCCATTATTAACTGTTTCATTATTGTGTGATCTTTCAAAATAAAAATCATTTTAAATTATTAAAAAATGTGTTTTGGCTTAAACTGCGATTAAGAACATTTGTTTATGTGTATTTTAAATGATTGCAGTGTTGAACTGCTCTTTCAAATTTGTTTCATTTTAATAATTATCTTTAATCTCATCATCTATACACTGTAGGTGGATCAGCAGCATCCAGAGTTAGCACAGACTTCAATCAACAATGACAACCTCTGCAGAATATCTTATTTCCCAATAAGATAATCATTGCAGTTAAAGCCCTACTGAAATGCAAAGCAGGATATTCATCCTCACACATACTGTAATTCAACCCATACATTGTGAACGGCCAGTATCCCAATATCAAGTTAATTAGATTTAGAAAATATAAGAGAAGATATCAAACATGTCTTTTTCAGCAGGTTTCAAATAAATGTTGTTGAATTTCTACCAGTAGGCAATTTTTTAAAGTGGTGCTGGTGGGCTTAGTTAGAGTCATCCTATTGTTGATGATGTTTCTCTGAACAGCTGGAAAACACATTCATATGTAATACCTGTGACATATCGAGGACTGATTCCGTTTGTTCTTGTTTGGGATCACACATGCTGTGATGTTGATGTTATACATACTGTATGAAAATGACACATGTATGTGACATATAAACATACATGTATGTGTATTTTTCACATATATTTCAGGTCTGTAAATCATGGTCCCATTTGGTGATCCCCTGACTTTTACTCTAGCATCCCCACAAGGGTGAGGGTCTTGATAATTATTACTTGATATATTTCCATGAAATTAAAAAATATAAATACAAGAATCTCAATTTGTATTGATTTAACTCAACAGCTATTTCAACCCCAAGAAGGAGCCTGTGAGGTTGAAACCAGTCTGTATTTTAACCAATATGCCTCACTAATTAAAGGCTTTTAATAGAAAAGTCTCTTATTGCTCTGCCTAAGACTGTCTGAGTTACTGCATGTCAGGACTTGGCCAGACATTCATGATCCTTAGAGGAAGATTGGTTGTAATTTTGGTGAACTCCTGCCTGCTATCTAACATGGTAAACATTAGCTCAACATCAACATGCTTGCATTGTAGTATATAGTTGACATTAGCTCACTGTCTGTACATGTGCATACTGTATATGAAGTATAAAGCCTACTGTACAGTTCATTAGCTTTAATGTATGTATGGATGTATGTGATGTATGTATTCAAATTAAGTGCTAAGCTAACTAATTGGCTACAGCTGCTTCTGGTACAGCTGCTACTTTTATGCAGGGTGCAATTTGTGAAATAATCAGAGGGGAATCAGAACCACAGTGAGCCTGTGTAGATTATGGACCCTATTGGGCTCCTTCTTGCAGCTGTTATTTATAGAATAATTATGCACTTAAATAAAACAGTTATGAAACAAACTTGAGCACTGCATTTGCAAGAAAATAATCTTTTAAAAAAAATGTAATTCACGTTTCAATTTTCAAATTCTTACCAAAAACAAAACAAAACAAAACAAAAAATAAAAACACAGTGTCATCAATCTTCTTTATTTTCAAAATGTGATTATGGTTCTTACATTGTCTTATACACTTCCTATAAATACAGTAAGAAACTTTCCACTGCATAACAATTATAGAAATGCACAGTTTACCATACATTCATTCATTATCACTGAAGTTCCTTTCAGAGAATACAAATTAAAGGTAAAACTAACATAAAGTGTCTGAGTAAGGTGTCCGTCCACCATGTTCCACCAGAGCAGATTAAATATTCGTTGGCATTGATTCTACAAGTCTCAGAACTCTACTGGAGGGATGAACACCATTCTTCCAAAATATATTTCCTCATTTGATGATCATTACAACAAGTGATGACAAGATAACAATTCGACCCAAAGTCTCTCAAAGGTGTTCAAATGGGTTGAGATATGGTGACTGTAAAGGTTTCATACTATGGATGGGGACATTGTCATCCTGGAGGAGACTCCCACTCACAACAACTTTGTATTGATCTGCTGTGACTCTTCCCTGTAGTGGAACAAGTGGGCCCAAACCATGCCAGCAAAGGGTTAGGGTTCCCCACATTATAACAGAGCAACTAGCAACTTTGCAAGACAGCCAGAATTGGCTCATCAGCTACCTGAATAGTTTTTTCTACTATTCCTCCCAGACGTCTACATCCTGGCACAGAGCATCATCCTCTATGGCATAGAGTCTATGCCATCCAATGCATCTAAAATGCAGCAGTTAAATCCAAGGATGCTGCTGTCTGGATGCACTGCATTCCATACCTGGAGGATTCACTCACAGAGGAGACACTTCTGACTATTCCTAGTTGGTGTGAGTGTGTGACGGCCTGCCAGCATCTACTTGGTCACAAGTTAGTCTTAAATTATTTACTGACAACCACATCAAGGTAGCTCTGGCAGCTTTCTTTAAAAAAAAAATAAGGACTGTATTCTCAGATTATTAGGACATTTGTTCTAGTAATTGTATTATTCTAAGTGTTTTCTTGTTTTTTTAATTTTGTCTCCACAATAAAAAGCTTCTGGATGACAATAGTGCCTCTGCATATAAAACAGCACCAGCACACAGATATCAAATAAAGGAAGCAAGTAATTTCAGTCAGGAGGCCGACACCCTAGTGCCCTGATTGTCTAAACTGATTTCAGGTGTGCATCTGTACCAGGCAGCAGGGCTGGTGGTAGTCTGAGAGCTGGAGGGAGAAAGGAGTTTTCTCTTTGTCCTGCAGTCACCAGCAGCATTGGACCCAGGCTGGTTTTGTGTTTTCCCAGTGTTAGCAGCAGTGTGAACACACTGGCTTGTAAATGACTACCAGGTAATGTATTACCACATTAGCATCACACCCCAAGAGATTTGGTCAACAATACTGAACTCAAAGTGTTCCTTTACTCAGGTGTACCCGTCAAGTTTTTCAACATAGGCCAAGGTAATACTATTTACCTTGATGAATTCCCTACACTCTAATGTTCTGATTATATTTCAGAATATCATCTGTCAAAGTGTTGAGATTCTTTCGGAGCCTGACCCGTAAGAAACCACTCGAGCCAGAGGGAGAGGCGTCCAACTTCTGCCGATGCCTGACCACCTTGGACCTGGTGGGTCTTGGTGTTGGCAGCACACTAGGAGCTGGTGTCTATGTGCTGTCAGGAGAAGTGGCCCGGGAAGTGGCTGGCCCCAGCATTATCATCTCTTTCCTGATCGCAGCGGTGGCTTCGGCCTTTGCAGGGTTGTGTTACGCTGAGTTTGGAGCCCGTGTTCCTAAGACGGGTTCGGCTTACCTCTACAGCTATGTGACTGTAGGAGAGGTGTGGGCGTTTGTGACTGGCTGGAACCTGCTGCTGTCCTATGTCATTGGTAAGTTAGACTGAAAATTCATATGCAGTGCATTAATTAATTAAAAAAATAGAGGTTTAGATCTCTGAAACACAGGTGATTTATATGTAAGATGAATTAACTCTACACAACATATCCAGCACAGTTTGTCCTCTGATCTCAGAAATCACAAAGTATAAGTCTTGTGGCACTGTATATGATCTTTATGGGCTGCATGGATTTGTATACATGTTAGTGGTAACTTGGAAAATGCTTGCGTTGGCACTTTGTTTTGCTATCATTCAAATTAGTAGTGGTGTCAGAGGCAAGCCAATTTGCTAATTTCTAGTTAAAACTGTTCTATTTAATGTGTTTGTATTAACGCTGCCTTTGGGCTCAGTGTAATGACAAACAGAAAATTAGCATACAAACCTGCAGTTCACTCTACGCAGCATTTTAGCATCTTTCAGCACATTGTTTTGGTTCTACAACCCACAACTTTAGTGTATGCTCTGTTTTATTCTCCTATCACAACCATCAACCCTATCTGCAGTCTCTAGTATAAGGTTCTGATAAAACCACTGTATACTACTTGCCCAGCAGTTAACAACTAGGTGGTGGTGAGCATAAGAGCAGAGCATAAGAACCATTTCTGTATGTTCATCTTATTAATTTCATAATATATAATATAGTATTTACAGCTTGTTCCACTCCAAACTTATACAAAACATATATATAAAACCCACTATTAAAATGTGTTTTCGTTCTTTTTTTCTTTTCAGGAACATCAAGTGTAGCAAAAGCCTGGACAGGGACCTTTGATGACCTGATAGACAATGTTATTGCGGAAACTCTGGGAAAACACACACCTATGGACTCCCCTGGCTTGGCCCTATACCCAGATTTTTTTGCGGCTGGGCTGATAATGTTGCTCGCTGGTAATATCTGCAATTTATTGTTAAAGTTGTAATGTAACAGAGATAAAAGATGAAATACATTCTCCAAGCTGAAATTCATTTACAATGTTTCACTTTTTTACTTTCCTTTTAATTTTAGGTGTACTTGCATACGGTGTGAAAGAGTCTGCGGTCCTGAATACTGTTTTTACTGCAGTAAATATAGTTGTCTTGCTTTTTATCATCATCTCTGGCTTCATTAAAGGAGACATTGACAACTGGCACATCAGTGAGGAGACCACCCTGAATGCAACTCGACAAATGGAGTAAGATTATTATTCCTTTTTAAAGTCAACAATGTTGGAGCTCTACTATCTAGCCTTGTGGGCCCTGGCTTTGAGATAATTACTGTCCCTCCATCCAAAACAATGGAGATGAAAGGAATTTTCTTTGTGGTAGTCTCAGCATTGATACTACAAAGCTATTTGCCTTTTCTATAAGCAATGTCCTGATAACAGTCAGCCATTGTCACAGGGACTCTTTCTTCAGAAGAAAGAGGTCCTCGGACAACTTCTGGGATCTGACGATTCTGTGGTTTATCTAGAGCAAACAGGACATTGTACTCCCTAAAGAATCTACGCAAACAAAAATTATTTCAGTTACCCCTGTTCATTTTTGGATTGACAGTGCAAACATCAATGTCAGATATCTCAAAACCCTTGATTAGATACCACTAGGTCAAAGCAGAAATTGTCAGTTAGTAATTTGAGGGGCCCTCTTGAAAATGTTTTTTAATCTAAACATTACAAAATAAATTAATGAATGGAGAGATAAATGATAATGATGAAAATGTTTGTTTGTACAGAAACCTGACATTGGCACAAAATGAAACCATTGACTTTGGTGTTGGTGGCTTCTTCCCCTTTGGCTTTGATGGCACTTTGGCAGGAGCTGCAACCTGTTTCTATGCTTTTGTTGGATTTGACTGCATTGCAACAACAGGTACTCTTAAATACTGAAAGAGATTTCTTAGGTCACCTTCTTTGCCAGGTCAGTTGTTGTATCTGTATCAGGAAGTCTAACACTAATAAACCTGCTCTTTTAGGGGAGGAGGTTCGGAACCCTCAGAAGGCTATACCTCTTGGGATCGTCGTGTCCCTGCTCATCTGCTTCTTGGCCTACTTTGGTGTGTCAGCTGCTCTGACACTTCTGATGCCATATTATCTGCTTGACACCCACAGTCCTCTACCTGTAGCATTTGAATACATTGGTTGGGAGCCTGCAAAGTATGCTGTGGCTGTGGGATCCCTTTGTGCTCTCTCAACAAGGTACATAGTATGTAGTTTTATTAATGGGGCTTTCTGGAAAGGGAAGAGCCAGTACTGGCAGATCAATCATTCCTGCCAAAATAAAGGTTGGTTAGAGTTTGTTAAAGCTGGCAGTTGCACTTGCAGACTTGTAGTATAACATAGCATGTGCATGTTACACAACATGCAAAATCCACAATTTACCAAGCCTGCAAGAACCTTCAAGCACACTTCTGTGGCCTTCAAGATGTGTTTTTCCCCACTCTGTATTCTTATTTCAGAATTTTCTTTAAACAGTCTCTTCAATGTGTGGCTGAACATGGAAACCCTTGACTCTCTGACCTTAGAGTCATAGATAACTTCTAGCTACAGCCATTTTTCTATACATAGTTTACAGTAGTACCTTTTTGACTTTTTACAAAAGAGCCAGATATTTTCTAACACAGTTTATCCTTTGTGCTGATGATATAACCAGGAGAGTTTCATGTCAATCCAAGCTGTAGAAGTGCTCAAACTGGGTAATGTAACATTGTCTATGGGAAATATGAATGGGATATTTACCTATGGAACCAAGGGCGCTGGAAATAGGTTCACCTACTTCACAACTCTATAAGCTGTGACAATGTTAAGGAAAATGCTAGGAGTGGTTATAATAATAGAGTAGAATAACCAATAGGCTACTCTCCAGATGTACCACACTTTTCTTTTCTTTTTTTATAGACATCTCTTTAATTTTGGGTGTCTGATGCATAGAGGTTTGATATTAATATTGCACTCATAACAGAATGTGAACTGATAATTTGGGCTTTTTTGTTATGTGTAAAGCAGGCAAAGTCTTATTTTCATCCAACTAAGAAACACATACTGATCACCTACACTGTAAGGGAAAGATTTACTTACCAGCAATCGTCTACAGTCTCTCTAATATAGTATGAAAATCTGCAGACCCCACACAGTTGTGCAGAGTTGCATAAATTGCTCAACTCATTGCTGTCACAAACTGACTCAGAGACAAAATAAGGAAACAAACAGGAATAAAGTTTCTAAAAATTACATTTATTGTCAGCTTAGGATAAAATAATATAAATATCGTAGTCGATTATATTGGTAATGAATTCAGTGTGTGGATGAGTGTAGTGTTTGTGTAAAGAACCCTAACCCAACTAACTGGTAGAAGAGAAGAGAGAAATGTTACAAATGAAGCCACTTCATAATGTGCTCTTCAACTCTGCCTATTGGCTCCCGAGCCAAGAAGCATAACCAACTACACAAGCAGCAGACAGAGAGGGAGGAAAGTCACTATAACGATAAAAATATATCGAGAAAAATACTTTACGATGGGTTCCATTCCCCATGGAATTGATCAAGGTTAAAAGTCCTGTCTCAGAAAGTGGATCTTATCCCAACGTGGCACAGTCTCTCAAAAGATTTGGCATGATGACAGTGATCATTTAAAACGTAAGTTAAAGATTGAAGTCCACGAGTCTTCAGTCATTATTTGGATTCAGCCATAGAAAGCTCCCATTTACAGGCCCAGCAGGTAACACAAACAACTCAAATTATGAGAAAGTGCTAATAGTTTTAATATTTTTGAGTAATGATGGACCTGTCTTCATTATGGTGATATTATCATGTGTCCTGTAAATCTTGCCTGGTGCTGATTCAATTCCACAAACAAATTGTTTGACTCAAATGGAGATCTATTTGTGCGTTGATGAAATTGAATGTCTAGACTCAGGGCTGTTAGCAAGCTCCTTCAACTAAAGTGGATTGTCCAAAATCATCCAAGTTTTCTTTTATTTCTCTACAGTCTTCTTGGAGTGATGTTTCCAATGCCAAGAGTCCTCTTCGCCATGGCGAGAGACGGCCTGCTCTTTAAGCCCCTTAGCTACATGAGCTCCAGGCAAAGTCCAGTTTTCGCCACATTGTCTTCAGGAGCTGTGGCGGGTAAGCAGACTGCAGTAATACTTGCAATTATGTCTGATTGAGTCACAGAAATAGATTTGAAGAACTATCTGGTTAGAGATTTTATTTTTATTTTTAAAGACTGCATGATTTACATATAGTGCAAATGTTTAATGCCACAGAGGATGTGGTGTCCTTTTATGTGACAAATTGGGACAAATAAGGATTTGGAGGCGAGTGGGTCTTGCCATTTTGTTATAAACTTAGTCTAGAGCAGTGGTCTCCAACCCTGCTCCTGGAGAGCTACTGCCCTGCATGTTTTAGGTATCTCCTCACTCTAACTCGTTATCAAGCAGCTGAGGCTCGTCAAAGGGCTTGATAACGAGTTGATTATTAGAATCAGGTGTGTTAGAGTGAGGAGATACCTAAAACATGCAGGGCAGTAGCTCTCCAGGAGCAGGGTTGGAGACCACTGGTCTAGAGTATTGTAGAATCGATATCAAAGTCTGGTCAATGACATATATTTGGATGTCCTTTGCAGCTTTCATGGTGCTGTTGTTTGACTTAAAGGCACTGGTAGACATGAGTTCAATCGGGACCATCTTTGCCTACACTCTTGTTGCAGTGTGTGTTCTCGTATTAAGGTATGTACACTGTTTAACCAAATTTAAATGAAACTTCTTACAACTACAATTTGTAAGTCTGTTTTAATACAATACTTTCTTACCCATACATACATTGGAAGAGTCATTGCTATAATTATTGTTATGTCCATACTGTCTGTGAGGACAATACTATTCCATTGGAAATGATGGGGAGCAAAAGCCACATTCTTTGCTCTATCAACTTTCCATTTTTGTATTCCATTATTAAAATGTGAATAATTATGGCCTAAACACCACCCTTAGAAATATTGTTATAATTTCTGTTTGTGTACAAATTTACCAAAAGCATAATGGGAAATGTAGTTTCCGAACATTTTAAAGCCAAATAGAAAAAAAAACCCAACAAAGTGACAAATTTGTACAACACCACAGCTCCAAGTACCTCCTACTCCCACTAATAAGACTGATGCTGTCTCTACTGTTTAATCCCAGGAACACTGCAGATTGTTAGAGAATGTTAATTGTTTATTGTATATAGTATTTAGAGATTATCTTTTGTATAGAGTTATTTTTTTGTTTTTTATCCTTTATTACAAGAATTATATTTAATTATTTAATTATAATAATTATTTTTGTTGTTGAAGTATGATTTTTTTTCCCCCTCCCAGATACAAAGAAGACACTGGTTTTGTCCATAGTTCAGAGGCATTTACAGTAATGGGGCTGTTGAGGCCTCCCTCAAGGCCGACCCGGCGCACTTCTAAAAATGTCAACATGGCCACCATCATTATTTGTAAGTAATCCTTCATTGTTGCTGCTGTTCCGTCACCCACGGTGGTTTCCAATTGGCATTTCCTGTTACCACCTCTACTTATTTGCCATCACAGCCTTTTCTCAGAGATACAGAAACATAAATGCACAAAACATTTTGTGCTATGAGAAATGTGGGCGCCAAACTAGGTTCCAAATATTTTACCTGACTGCTCCCCAGTGTTCCTGGTGATCGTTTTAAGCTTGGTGTTGTCCGAGGCTTTGGATTCCCTCCGGAGGGGAGAGTGGTGGAGTGTGCTGCCCGTCTTTGTCCTCGTGCTGACACTGGTCCTCACTGTCGTTATCATCTGGAGACAGCCACAGAGCACAACTAAAGCTGCTTTCATGGTAAACTAGGAGGGGTGATGATGGTGGGCACTCAGCTCTGAACGTGGGATTTCATGCATCTTGAGGATTTGCGCTCCCAATAGGGATATCTTGTTTGGTGGGTCACTTAGTGGGCCCTGGCACAGGGGGATGTTGCAGGGCATAGAAAGTTTACAGAGCATAAGTGACGTACCCAGAGAAGAGAGGTCATCCAAGGTTCAACTAACACTTAATGACAGCTGTCTTCAAGTAAACTTTACCACTTCAAGAAAAATATGTAATACATAAAGTTTTAATGACCCTCTTAATGTCCAAAATTCATATTTCTGCTGGTTAAAGGACTAGTTTAGCACTAGAAAATGCCAGGCCACCACGAGATTCTAGTAAATTATTTGTCAAGACCAAGAAATAGTCCAGCACATAACCCTTTGTAAATGGTCAATTGTCATTTTTATAACTTTTTTTTTCATACAGGTTAAACAAACAAAATGGTACATGTATAGTAATCAGTGAGCTTTGGGAGTGCTGGACATCTGGTAGGCCAGACTAGCAGTTTCCCCTTTATCCAGTCACTATGCTAAGCTAACTGGCTGCTAGCAGTAGTGTACCAGACCTCTCAAGTCTCATGCATGGACCGTGAGTCATACGCATTTCAAGCAGTTCACACGCTCACATGCCACACCTGACATTTCATAAAAATAGTGTTACATTCTTCAGATTTAATACAATTCATGTTTTTTCTCCATAAATACAAAGTGCAACAACTGAGGAATAAACTCTCTGTGCTTTCTGAAAGCTTCATTAAGGATTCATCTGTTTATATGTGACTGATGATTAGGGAATGAATGAATGATTTGTTGTGCAGATATCTGGTAGACATTAATTATGAGGGGATACTGTGAAGTGAACAGTGTGTGAGGGTTAAGAGACTCATTTGGGGCCGAATATCTTTTTTCTCATTGATCCATTTTGGATCAATATCATAAAACAATTTATTTTATTTAGCTGAATTAGTCTTTTATTGGGTTAACCCATTATTTTTTCATTTTTATTTGTGCTGGTCAATTATGAACAGTATGTAAAATTGAACTGTTTTTTAAGTAGCAAAAATAATTGGGAGAACTGGTGGAGGCCGAGGGGCCGCTGCGGCCAAAACACACAGAATTTCGTGTCCGGTCCTAATAGATGTAATCTAAACTTTTCATGAAACTTGAGAGCCCTGAGTGTACTGACATGAGTGGTGTTAAACTCTTGCCAAGAAAGCAAATAATTCTATTTCCTACAATGTTTACTTTAATATACAGAACCAG
Source organism: Scomber scombrus (assembly GCF_963691925.1). Taxonomy (NCBI): domain Eukaryota; kingdom Metazoa; phylum Chordata; class Actinopteri; order Scombriformes; family Scombridae; genus Scomber; species Scomber scombrus. The sequence goes on from NC_084981.1 coordinate 3,818,233, forward strand.
TCATGACTTTTGTTTCTGTAGGTTCCATTACTACCTGTACTCCCTGTTTTAAGTATCTTCATGAATACCTATCTGATGGTTCAGCTGGGAGGAGAAACTTGGATCAGCTATGCTGTTTGGATGGCAGTGGGTAAGGACAAACTCTAAATAACCTGCTCTAAATAACCAGGCTGGTGTGGAATGTTTTTTTTATATTCTTTCATGTTTACACATAATAATTGTAGATGGAGGTTTTAAATAAATAAAGGTATCATTATAAATGATCATTGCATAACCTCACATCTCTTTCCATAGGCCTGATCATCTATTTCGGCTATGGGGTTCGTCACAGTGTCCAAAAGCAAAGGCTACGGGAGTCTCGTGCCCAGCTAAATATCTCCAATGTAAACCTTAACACTGTAGATTCTGCAGCGTGAAATTGTATATTAAATTGTGACATATTGCTGTCCACTTGCACGGACCAAGCTGGTCACAAAATGTAGTTTAAGTTGATCAAGGAATCACCTTGAAATCTTTTTTAGTGTTTTATTCAAGATTTAGCCAGAGTTGAAATAACCTGAAGTGTACTTGAAGTATCCCTTGATGCATGTTTTAATGAAAACAAATGCTTTGTTAAAAGTACATAAAGAGCATGTGTTGTACCTAGAAATATATATGTTTATTACAGTATATGATGTAATGGTATGCTTATTTAATACCCTGTCATTTTATCCATTATGGCTTGATTACTCATTCAAGACTATAAAGTCATGAATATTGCTCTGTAATGTCAGTCTTAGATAATGAAAAAAGTTTTAAATGTTGATCTATATAAAATGTTAAATTAATTTAAAAATGTAAGAATAAATTGTAATAAATTTGTTTAAAAAAAAACAACTTGAGTGGATAAAAGCTGAACTGCATTTTTTCCCCTTTTTATTCTTATTGCTCCATCAATGTGCTGCCTCTGATTTCTCATTGGAGTGTTAAGTATTGTACGTATTAACAAATGTGTTAAGATCAAATATGACTTAAAGCACATTTCATCCCTATTCATTCACTATTGTGACCACCTTAAAGGATCAATTCACATAACATAATAAAACAACCAAAAGATGGAACATGAGGTTGCGAGGTGAATTGGTGCAGTGTCAGTAGTAATGTGAGCATTGTACTGGGCCTTTGTAGTAAAGAAAGAGCTCTTAATTTACCAGACGGTCTACATCTCAACCTTCTTTGGGTAGTGACTGAAAGATGTAGATCATGGATACAAGTGGAAAATTAGTTTCCTTCAGAGATGGTCTGTGCTCAGTCTGAAAAATAGGGTTGGGAGCTCAGAGTAGAGCTGCTGCTCCTCTGCCAGCTGAGTTAGTGTTGGCACCTGGTTAGGATAGCTCCCTCTGGAGGTGGTCTGGGACCATACAACTGGTAGGAGACCCCAGAGCAGACCCTAAACACATTGGAGTTGCTACATATCTCCTCTGTTGCCTTGAGATCCCCCAGGAGGAGCTGAAAGAGCATTGGTAAAGTGAAAGATGTCTGGGTTTCCTTAGTCTGATGCCACTGTGACCCCCATCTCACATAAGAGGTGGAAAATGGACGGATGGACTTCCCTACAGTTGGGTATTCACAAGCGACAGATGAGAGAAAGTAATTGTCAGAGTTTGCCTTTTAGGGTAACTCTGACTGATATACAGTTCTTTTCTTTTGATTAATGATCATTGTCCCTGTCACATGAATAAATAAATGAAAACCTGTGCAGCAGAGGATAGGGTTAGGCACTAGTATAGTTTAAACTGAAAAGCCTACATCACCCATAATTCAACTGAAAATAACCTGCTTCACACTTCTAATTTTCTTCCTGCAATCTGTCTCTCTCTTCTTCATATATATCTCAATTTCTCATTCAAACACTTTGCCAAATTCATATCCATTGTTTGTAATACCCATCCATCTCATCAACCCTTCTTTTCCCCTGCTGTCCCTCACTCACAGCTCTGATGGATGCAGGGGGACGCCGGGCTCCTCGTCGTAGAGGCTAATTTATGTAGCCAATCTAGTGTTCATTTGTCAAGCATCACTCTTCATTTGCGGCGCCTGCAGGACACGCTGCTGCCAGCCTCTGAGGGCCTGACATATGTTGTTTTGTTGTTTTGATTGCAATTAGAGGATGTGTCTGTGTATTAAAGAAGCAGTGGAACGTGGCCACTGCAATATGGCCACACCTTACTGCTACTGGAGAGATGGAAGAGGGGGAGGAGAATGTTTGTGTGCTCTAATAGGAGTTTTAGAGAGAACGTTTTTATATGAAAGCACATGTCCAAATTCACAGTAAGAGTCAACAGTGTTTAAGAAGCGACATACAAGCCCATCACAAAACTTGATTCCCCAGCAATGTTTCAGCTTCTTATCCTAAAAAGAATTCTCAATATCGATTAAATTAGGGTTTTTTTTACACTCTGCAGTTTTGGCATAGAGCTTTGATTAAAAGTTCTTAAATTATTAAAAACTATATTGTCATTCATTACATCTAGTAAACATGTTATCTCCATTCAATCCCAATTAACTTTATTTAACATTAAGTAACTTTAAATTCCACTGGAGTTTCCAAAGTTTCCAAAAAAACAACAAACAAGCAAAAAAAGCTTTCTCGATCTTTAAACTTTCTCAATTTTGGGGATAAATTATGCACAAGACATCTACAATCTCTAAAATTGTGAGGATGGTGCAGTTGCCCAATATATTTGATTTCAATGCTTTAAAAATATCACTCAGTTTAAATATATGCACAGTAGTTGACTGAAATGCCGATACAAGCTGTTACATATGTGTCATTATGTGATGTGTGAGCCTTTTTATTTAAATATCATTTTTTTCAAGGGGAAACAGAAGCAAAGAACCAAACATCTCAGATTCTTAATAATATTTGGGATTCCTTTTAATGAGTATTATTATTATCTACATAATATAACACACATTCTACTTTTCATTAGAATTTGTGACAAATTGTAAATTACAGTAAAAAGTACATCGTCCACATACTGGATTATAGCTCCAAAACATTTCACTTAAAAATATGCTTTGCTTATTATTACCACACATGGATTTTTCATCTTCACTGTGCACAATGATGCTTGTTTTTCACATTCATGCTGCTGATGTGGAATATTTATTTACACCTTTCTTAGTTTAAAGCAGGTATCTACAGTACAGCAGGATTTGTGTGAGAGGATTAGGTGTTCCTGGGTGATATGAATTGTTTTATTTTGAATGACTAGCTGCTCAACAGAATCAATAAAACACAGAATTACAAAAAAAGACATATGGATATCATTTTCACTGAAAAACAAGCAACAACCTACGTAATCCGACTAATGGGAAAGGATACTGAATAACAGGAATTTATTAGATTCTCCTATGTTTGGTGTATTTGATAGTATCCATTGTTTTTATTTCTTTCATTTATTGTTTTACTTCTCTATATTTGCAATCCAAGTGGACAAAGAAGCTCTGAGACTGTAAAGCACTTAATCTGATGGAAATTGATTTAAACCTAAGTGCTATCTAATTTTAGTCTACGTTTTATGTTGGCATTATTTTTTCTTTATTTTTAAATTTGGTATTCATTTTCATTTATTTCTATATTTTTTACTAATTCATTTATCTGTCTCATGTTTTTTTACTTTGTGTTACCATCCCTTTGATAACTGTGGTGCTGTGACATAAAACTGTAAAAATGGTCATGAAGCAAAACTGTCGTGGCTGTATTGTAAAACATCTGGCAACCAATTAAAATATATATTATTGTTTAAAAAAAAAAAAAAAGGGAAGAAAAACAACAGTTAGACAGAAAACAGCACATGATGATCTGAGAGGTGTCATATTATTGCAGTAAACAGCTCAAATATATAGTAGAACACTTCCAAGGATTTTCTGCTTCCTTCACACGGTAATAGCAGATGTGTTGTGATTACTGTCATACACTGATACACATTAATACTGTTTCACTGGGCTGACAGCTGTGCATTGGAATGTATGTTTCATTTATTAATTTATGTATTTAAGTTTTACATCAACTTGAAACGTGGCTTCTGCTTCACCAAGGCTGCACACACAAACACACACACACATACTTGTTTTTCTCCCTTGAAGGGTCCGCCAATTTTTTTCCCAATTGTGGGGTCCACCCTTTCTAGTAGTTCTACACCTCTGTAATAAATCAGGCAAGATAAAGAGCAGTTCCTAATCATAAATATCAACTCAATTGGACAGAATTTGAAGCCAGTTTTTTTGTCCCTTCTGAGGTCTATTTCTAGCATTTAAAACTTGTGAGGTCCACTTTCATACACTCATACATGTTTCGAGTTTTTATATCTTAGCGGGGAACAAACATTAATGACACACACACACACACACACACACACACACACACACACACACACACACACACACACACACACAGAGAGAGAGATAAAGTTGTCCAGCTTTTTATTTATCATCTTGTACTCCTCCTGTCAGTCTCTATGGCTCACCTGAGCAGCTGCCGCCACCAACACTGAAAATGAGTCCATCAGGGACACACACACACACACACACACACACACACACTCGTGCAATCCTGCCTTATTAGCTGCTCCAGATTGGCCATCCTGAGGCCCAGATGCCTGTGACCTCCCAGCGCCCCCTAAATGCAGAGTTATTGTGATTAAAGCATGATTGGCAGCGCTGGTTATTAATTCTAATCTTGGGCACATATGCAGGGTGGTGGGCAGAGGGCAGGCTGCGGTGTGTGCCAGGCGGACGCCACACGGACGCTAATTCACTCTGACACGCTATCAGAGCACGGTCAAACACACACACACACACACACACACACACACACACACACACACACACACACATACACCCCTCCTCGACTACACACACTTTCCTCTAATGCACAGGAGAGGGGAGGCGAGGAGAGAAGGTTATCCTTTAACAAGACACACACACACACCTACACACACACACACTCACACGCAGATTCCACAGCACTCCAACACAAAAGTGGCATTTCCTGGAAACCATTAAGGCGCTCTGTACTTTCAAGTACATCATTTGAAAGCTCGGAGCAACGTGTGTTTAGCAAATCATTTCCATCTCAAGACTCGTATAAAGGTCTTACATTTACCACTTAGAGGCAGAAACTCAAGTGGTGGGTTATTTTGAAAATATATTTTCTTGCCTCGACGTAAAAGCCTTGAAGCAAATGATGTCTCGTCTGTCTTAATAAGTCCCTTCTCGGGTTAAAATGTCTTCTCGGCGGCTGGAGTCGGCCTAAAATGATGGCAGCGGTATCGCAGAAGGAAAAAGAGATGAAGTCGAGTTTAATGAAAAAGTGGCTTGAAAGTATACAGGTTTAATTGATATGAGTAGCATCACTTACAATACTTGAAGTGATTTTCATGAGATATCTTAAAAAGTGTGTGTGTGTGAATGGGATGAAGTTACACTCTCTGACAATGTGAATGTTTGTGAAGCCAGAAACAGCAAATGTATGTTGTTGTTTTTTCCAAATGCAGGATTCTCTAAAATATGAGCAGTGACAGCTTTACTGATCTGTATCAAATGCCAGTGTCAAATGTTTTGAGCCTGCATGCAATGTGAAATCTAAGCAGACACTTTATGGGAAAATCGGGGGAAGTACTCCTCTTTCTCCTGTAGAGGGCATTGTAATATCATTCAAGTGGAAATGCATTCGAAGCATCACACAGTGCGGGTGGAGACGACAAGACAGCGGCTTACACTGTACATGGTGTGATTTTCAGGGAGGCTTAAACTGACTTTATTAGAACATGTATCACATTTCTAAATGTAGGTATTGTTAAAAATGAGTTCTCAGGTGTTTTTACTGAATTATTATCAACTGCATCCTGCTAACTGGTGACAATTAGAGGAGTATGTTCACCTTCTTCCACAAATTGTATCAATTGATCACAAAATGTTACAGATAAAAGTGCAGTATTTCAATCTGTTTAAAGAAACCTCACAAATATATTATATAACAACAATCACCACTTCATATAGCACCTTGGTATCTTACTGGTTAAGACACAGCCACTTAATTGCAATGTGTGCACTTTGATTCAGGCAGTCGAGCTTTGTTGTAATGCTCCTTTTCTCTATCTCTCCTCTACTGTTTTCTTGCTAATAAAGACATAATATTCCCTCCAAAACATGGGGGGTGGGGGGTGGGGGGGTGGGGGGGACTAGGAGCTGACAAGATCAGGGGCTGAGCTCAGAGAACCCAGAGCCAAGGCCTTTTTGGGGATGGTTCACATGAGCAGAATGTAATTACATCATATTATGACTACTGCAAACATTAGCAATAGTAGTGATTTATTTTGGTCCTTATTAACTATTTTACAAAAAGAATGCACACAGAAATTAAATAATAAATAAGGCATTAGATCAAAAGGGAAAAAAATATTACATTCATTTTTTTTATCTACATTGCACTCTGGTTGTTAAAATGCCTCAACTGAAATGTCTTCAGAAGTTTCACTCTTTATCAAAATTATTATGAACTCACTCAGATTCAGTCAACAGCTGGTTGAAGTCACTGTTCAGAAAAAAGTGACTTTAACATATTTTTTAAAAATAAAAATAAAAAATAAAAAAGATTTGGAGCTTTTGAGAAAACATTACTTTCAGGAGTTCTGCAGTCAACACTTTGAACACTTGTTCATCTGTACAGCACAGTGCAGGTAGGCGCTAAGAGAGTGACAGAAGTAGGAGAGATCTGAGACATTACAGGAGAGGCTGTTGATTATAATTAATAGCCGGTAGTGCATTATGGTGCATTATGGTAGCTGGTCATAAACAGTATGGAGCCCAGGACCGAGGTGAGAGCGCTTTAACAGGCTGCCACCATCTGCACGTCAACGTTTAATGACAGCGGCGCACGCCTGGGTGACAGCAGCACTCCTCTGCATTATTAAAGCAACACACACACACACACACACACACACACACACACACACACACACACACACACACACACACACACACACACACATACACATACACTAAAAAACACATTTCCAGCAACATTTAGAGAGGTTATCATGATTCTTTCAATAATGATTCCCTACGGCTTGTATTTGAATGTAAAGAAATAAAAAATAATTTTATTCTTAACATTCCTTATCATCGTCCTTTCTTATCATTAATTTGCTCATCTATCTTCCCCTTTTCTCTTACTTTCCGCCTACTTCTTTCTTTCCTTTTTGCACCTTATTTATTTTATTCTCTCTTCCCCTCTTTCTCCACTCATTTCCTCTCCTCCTCAACTTCCCTCCTTTCCTTCCTCTCTTTTCTCTTCCTCCTACTCTTCATCAGCACATCTGGAGGTGTCATTTGAACAACCCCAGCCCTTCAGGACCTGACACACACACACACATACATACACGCGCGTAAAACACACACGCATAGATCAGCATGGACACACATTACCTCTAGTGTCATTACTGTAATGTTATTTTTATGCGAATTCAACATGAAAATAGGCGAGGGAGGGCGCAGAAGAAAAGCGGGAACATCAGGGGGAAAAAACTCAAAGCCAAAGGGACACACAATGCCCAAGGAGCAGAGAGCAATCTTTCATTTATTCAATTAGCTAACGAGGCGAGGGAGCCAGACACCGACAGAGGATTGATGGCGGGGAAAAACTTCTCTCAGCAGGCAACGCTTACTCAGGATTTTTACTCCTGTCTCTCTGAGCTTCTCTCTGTCTTTCTCTTTATTCAGGAGAAAAGTTCACCAGGGAGAAAGAAGGGAAACTAAAGGGAGGAGACCTTGAAGCTGACCTTCAGCAGCTGTTCTTTGTCTGGCAGAGAAGGGGGAATGAACAAATGTCATAAAGGGGAAAGGAAGGGGAAAGAGAGGCATTTTGGGGAGGTTTATAATATATGTTTTCCTTTTGGTTTGAACTGTTTTCATTTATTAAAATGTTGGAAAACTGTTGTCAAATATTGTAATCAGTTACCCTTGAGTGACCACATGCTGTAAGTAAAATACACTGTTCTAATTAGCAGGCAGGTGCCAGCATGTCAGGTCACCTCAAACATTCTCGTGACTGCTGTTAAATGGACTGTAAATTGACTGTACTAATATAAGGCTTCTCTAGTCATTATGACCATTCAAAGCGCTTTTATATTACGTCTCATTCACCCATTCACAAATATTCATACACTGATGACAGGAGCTACCACACAGGGTGCCAACCTGCTCATCAGGAGGAAACCAACCATTCATACACATTCATACAACGTTGGCACAGAAACGGGAGCAACGGGGTTAAGTGTCTTGCCCAAGGACACGTGGACATGTGGACTGGAGGAGCCGGGAATCGAACCGCCAATCTTCCAATTGGTGGACGACCTCTCTACCTCCACACACTGTTCTTAATAATTACACAAGGTTTAAACCTGGAGCTGCTAAAATACTACAATACCCAACATCATTGCAGTGAAAAAGAGGCCTGTCAGTGGTATGAATAGGCAAATTCCCAATGTTTTGCCATTGCTAAATACAGTATCACAATTGCTAAATTAATTCATTAATTGAGGTAAATTAATTTAAGCTTAGTGATTTGAGGTTTCTTGCTGAAATGCACCCTGGGGGTTGTAGTTAACTTCTACATCAAAGTTGCCCAAAACATCTCCTCCCACTTAACAACTCTGTTGACTTTGTCAATTATTGCCCATCATATTATATTATATTATATTATATTATATTATATTATATGTTACATTGGGACACTTTGAACCACTTAATGCTTGTTATGTTCACCATAACATATTTTATCACATGGGTGAAATTTGAAACTGCACGGCTTCATTCAACCCTGACGCAGAACTTGGAAATGTTCACGACGGTGTCAAGGCAACGGCATACCAACCTCTCTTTGTCTCTGCAGTAGTGGCTGGACTGACTTAGTGTGGCACAAAGAAAGTGGAGGTGCAACGTGGCTAAAAAAGAAGTTTTTGGTGTTTTAAGTTTGTGGCGTTGGTGGAAACAGGACTGGGCACCGGGAGCTCCACAACAAATTAGTTGTCTAATAAAAGGTCTCAACAACACCAGTCTCTCTGTGTTCTCTGCTGGGGAAAGCCTACTATGGAAGCAACTCTGCTACAGTCCCCTTAACTGTTATGGTTTCTGGTTTATTTTCTGACCAAAATCACTCTAAACAGCGTCCTCTTACTGTCCAGCCACCATAGCCCAGATGAGAAAAAATAATTTATAATATTGTTATTATATTAATGTTCATATGCTCATTTGAGTCTCCAGTTGGCTTAATAAACAGTAGTAGCAACAGCGAAGATATTAACCTCTCAGGCTACACACAGACTGCCTTGGCTTGTTGGTCTTGAACAAAGTGGAATATTTAGCAGCTAAAGATTCTGATTCATTTCCCTCAGTAGTTAATAGAGACCAAAAGAAGGAGTAAAAGAGAGTAAGAGTAACGAGGGATGGGTATCGAGTACCAGCACTAAACTGGTACCGGTTCCTCATAGGTCAGTACCCAAATATTGATAAGCTCCTGGACAAATGCTATTGGTATTCATGTTATGTTAATTCATTCTAACATAGTTGTCTAGGTGCTGGTAATGCACCTTAACACTAGCCCTTTGACATGAAACGGTAAGAAGAAGATAGCTCTGCAGAGCCATCGGCAGGCTGAGCAGACAAACAGGGTGTGTCTGAGGCAGGAGCAGGTGAGCTACCCAGAGGAAGATCTAATCATGACAAATCATTTTTATTTTGACCCATAATCACATGTGTGATTTCCCTCCTTTTGCATGAACCTTAAGCCAGTTCCTGACCATGTAAATGTCTGCAGTTAAAAAACAGATCCTATATTTCTCTAAGTTGAGAAAAATGACTTACTATTGTGTTCTGTGTGGCTAGAGGAGGGCAAAATGGCACTGCACACAAAGCCTAGAGGTCTTGGCAGAAACATTTTCTTAAAATGGTTTTGTCATTGTATTAGCCTCAAACTGTCTGCTCTTCATATGGGAAGATATTGTGAGCCTGAGTAACTGGAAAGGACAGAACCAGTTCCAAAGTAAAACCAATGCTACTCATGCTTTACACCAAAATACACTGACCACAGTTCGGGAATATTTGTAGCATAACAAAAACAGACATAGAAAACCAGATTTTCACACATCATTATACAGAATAAAAAATACATTTTCAGGAAAGGTGACACGATAGCACTAAAACCAGTTAAGTGTTAATAATGAACAAAAAACCAAATTTAAATGGGTAAAACCAATAAACCAAACCTGACCAAATTAAAACTGAAAAAAGAAAGAAAATCAAAAATGAACTGCTTTGCTGGAAACTACAAAAGGAAGCAAATTAATTACTGGAGTGAGTTTTTTGCACACGCTTAAATTAATGTTTGAATATCTTGCACCTGACCCTGTGGGGGCCTGGCATTTTAGTGTTTTCTTAATGGAAAACAGTTAGGAATTAGAAAAAAGTATTAATCACTTTACTGGGGATTACCTGCAACACACACTCACCTTAAAAGCAGCATATCTAATATGATTGTTGAAAGTTGATGTAGGTTTAGTCCACTTTATCAAATCTATTGGAAACAATAAATAGTGATCAAGCAGCAGGGTGGACTGGACATCTTCCTGGCTGACGAATGTCAAAAGCAGCTTTTTTTAGCCACAATGCAGTGCTTTGGCGGTGAAGTGTTGACCCATGGCCTGAGGTCATGCTGTGACATTCAGCTCGACATTTCAGAAGAACGTCAGCTTCCATCGCTAGTAAAGGTCAGCGTTGCTGTCCTGTCAGCAGGGGGTCCTAAACTCTGACCCTGAGGGGACACTGGGATGGAGATTGGACTCAGGGAAGACGGTAGAAAATGTGTGTGCGTCTGTGTAAGAGTTGAACTGTTGATTAGGAGTGTAGAGAATGGTTCCTCTAGACATCTGTGTTGATCAAGGCCTGCACGCAGATGCACACTTTTCGCACACACTTTTCCGGTCGGTCCTGAGCTATGGGTTTCCTGAAAGCTCTCCAAGGACACTTTCAAAGATTTTTTTTTGGCAGTCTTGTGCTGGACATCTTGGTCACATGGCCATTCCATCTGAGCTGTGACTTTGCGGCAGTCTTGCTGAGGACTGCAGTGTCAGGGATTCTATCCTGTCACTTGGTCCTCAGACAGCTCAGGTGGAGATGGCTCAGTGTAGTGTTTTCCAGAACCATGTTGGTACAGGACTTAAGTGTATGTGCTGATTGTTAGGCTGAAGTTGCAAACTGAGGAGAAGTGTACATACTGGCCTATAGTTCTTCATCTCAGCCACCAGCACAATCAAACAAAAGCTATCTAACAGTGACTTCCTCCTCTTTGGTTTTGGCTAGCATCCTCCACAGATTAAATAGCCCACCATCAGATTGGAGAGTTTCTGTTGGTCTCTGATGCTGGCCATCATGTTATCGTGGAGTTGGTGCACTATACCAATGAACTTGTTGGGACACCCATACACCTATGGCCCTAATCTTCCATAGGCCTTCTTGGCTGACTGCCAAATTATTTTGTTAGATTAATTAATGCCATAAATACATCAGAAATGTGTTCTTGGAATTTCACCAGTAGCTGCTGGTGAGTAAATACCTTGTCAGTGGTCACGTTGGCCGTGGTCTTTTATGAAACCATACTGACTCTCAGGCAGCAAATCCTGATCTAGGTGGACAATTAGATGGTTCAAATGGATTCTAGCCAAGATTTTGACAACAATTGATGAAAGTTAGATGACTCTGTGGTTGTGGCAGGCCTATGGATTACCTGTCCTTTTATAGATATGGATTGTAGAGGCATCCTTAAACTCTTGGAGAGTTGCTTCTAATTTCCACAGAGACTGGAAAAGGTCAGTCAGTTTCTTGACAAAGCAAGGCCTTCCAGCCTGGTTGATTTCTGCTGGGATGGCAGGAGAGAGAGGCTTATGGCTTTCCTGGTTTCCTCAAAGGAAGGTGGAACAGCGAGGAACAGGTTTATTTCAACTTGAGGCAGCCTCGCAGTTGCCTCCTCGGGACTGAACTGACGTTAGTCCAATTTGCAAGTGTTTTGTCCTTCTCTGTGAGGACTGTTCTTCCATCTGCATTTAGGTGAGGTGAAGTTCTCAAGTGCTGTGGACTGTAGACCTGCTTGAGTGCACCAAAGAAGCACTTGGTGTTATTACCATCAGTGTAAGACTGAATCTCCTCAGCTTTTGTACACTTTATGCAGGCGATATTTTTTTTTACCAAGGATGCCATGAATACCATGGATTTTTTCATCATTTTGATCAAACCAATCTTTATGTATATGTATGGGAACAATAATCATTCCTCTAGACATCTGTGTTGATCAAAACCTGCACTCACATACATATACACACCAGTGGTCCCAGTGACCTTGAAGGGTGTTACATTTACGTCGGGATCAGAAGGTCTTTCACAGTCCATCTGTGCCGCTCTGGAAACAGGTCCAAGTATATCTGCGGGGGAGAGGACACCTTTACTGGTGTGAAAGTATAAACTAAGAAGAAAAAGGACAGAGTTTGTTAGAGTCAGAGAAAAAGGAAGACAGATGAGTCGACAACAGAGAATGTTTTATGATGCTGCATAGGTTCATACTCCATACTCCAATCTTGTAATGGATTATCCAGCCAACATCTTCACTAAATCATCTTATTAGCACTACGTGAGATGTTGTTATGCACACACAACACCTGGATAAAAAGCATAGGCTTCAGTTTTTCATCAGGCCCAAAACTGGCCACGGTGCTGCTGATTACAACAATTGTCAACCCTAAACTGGCCCTATGTTTGCACCTCCAAATACTACAGCCTTGTATAGGCCAGATCAGGTTCATTTTAGGTAGAGGTTGATGATTAAGAGAAAAACAATGGCCATCATTGTTAGGCGTTGCTTATTCCCATCTGTGATTTCAGCACTCCACTGTACATTTTTCTGTGACTCTGTTTGTGACTTCATTGTGATCCAGTTCTCCAAATAACATACAGAGAGTTTAGGTTACATTACAACTTGTTGCTGAGTTTTAACAGTCTGGTCATTTTCAATCATTGCAACCCAGAGACAGATAACACTAGCTGGACCCCTCTTACTTGTATATCATGGAACATCCTGTGAAGGAGATGTTAATGATGATGGAAAAGTACCATTTAGTGGCAATCAGTGCAAATATTAGCAAGCTAGGCTAACTAGTTTCCACTTTCTGGGTGGAATACAAACCCAACCACACAATGGTTCCTCCCAACAGTTAAAAGCAGTAAAGGGACAGACATCCAAATCTCCTGATCACCCTGGTGGATTCCCCTCCCTTCAGAGCAGTCTCACTGACACCAAACACACAGTGTTATTACTGTCTGCTTGACCAGTAAAACACACAAAAAAGGAATAAAGTTCTTGCATTAAGGTTTGTATTTATTCATTTTTGAATCATTGACAAGAACCCCAACAGAGAAATTTCAAAATTAACTGTGTAAAGTTAAAAGGAGTCCAGAGAAAACTTCAAACAATGGCTTCAGGGCAGAACTGGGATGGTTCCCTAACCAAATCACAAACTCTTCCAACAATTAATCCAGTCAGCCCAGCAGTCCCTGAACCATTAAGATGACTGCGAGCAATCATCCAGATATTTCCCCAAAATCTGATTCTGATTCCCTCTGCACTAAACTAGCCTAGGGCCGAGTGCAGGATGTGAAAGTGAGGGCACACCCCCTCTGCGAAAACAAAGGTCCACAACCACAAGAGGTCACTATGAGTCATTTTTAAAGTTTTCTTTGCTTCTCTTCCCATCTTTCTCTCCTTTCATCACTTTTTTACTCCTGCTGTCTCCCTCTTTCTCACCTTCTCCAATTTCTCCCTTTACCTTACCTCTTCATAATCCTCACGCCCACCCCTCTCCCTTATCTCCCTTTCCTCCTTTATATGTTCCCATCTGTCTCTTCATGAGTTCTCTCTTTCTCCCATACCTTGCTTTATTCTTTTCCCTTCCCTTCCTTTCCTCTTGTTTCCACCCTCCCACCACCTCTTCTCCTCTCCTCTCTCCCTCCCTCCTACTCTGTGATCCCGCTGTGTTTCCTCTTTATTTACCACAGGAGCTGGTGAGTTTTCCAGCAGGCCCTGACACTTTAGGCTCTGATGGATAGGCCTGCCAGCGGACTAGTGTGATAAACGGTAAGGTGATGGATAGATCTGCCGGGGCGGTGGAGACATCACAAAGCAGTTTCGCAGCTCCTCGCCAGGCAGCGGGAGGGCCTGAGGGCGGCCATTTTGTGCCAAGCCACGGGCCCCTAATGGAGGAGCAGGGGCCTAATGAGGCCAGATGATTAGACAGCAGAAAAAGAGGGGAAGGAGGGGTTGGAGCCAGACTGACTCTAGTGGAAGTAAGTGTGACTTTTCTTAAGTAGTACTGCTGGTGGGAAAGAATTCACTCACATGTAGCTACTGACACACATATAACCAAACATTATTTACAAGACTCAAGAGGTCCAGTTTGACTTAAGGTAGTTCTTATATTTCTGTATGTCATAATCATATCAGTTCTACACTCTATAATGGATGTATTACTGTCAATTGGTGCCAACCGATACCAGATTTTTGGGTCTGATGCTGATACTGATCAAAAAAATTCCAATATTGATAAGACACACATTTATTGCAATGGTCCCTCAAATTTGGTTATCAAACACTTTCAACAAAGATATGTAGGGAGGCATGATATTTTACAGTTGAAAAATATATGAAATGAGTAAATCAGTAAATAGTAAACTTCACTTGGAATATAATATGTATAAATGGAAAAGGATCAAATATACATCAAATGCAGCCTATATATCTTTAGACAAAATATATCGGCACATATCAGATGGCACAAATACCGATATATTTGTGATGGCCCAATATGGGCCAATAATATCGGTTGACAGATATATCGGTCGGGTTCTAATGTCAAACCATAATTCTTTCTTCTTCATTCTGTATTGCCATGTTCATTTCACTCTATTTCGGTCTGCCACATCTTTTTCTGTCTCTCTGTCATGCTTGCGATTCAGACATTACATTTGATCAAGTCTATTGGTTTAAATGTTTTAAAGACTATAATTGTATATGTGGGACATGCTGTATCAATGTTCCCTCTTGTGTGATTAGAATTGTGTCCTGTGTCATTATTTTCTAGCAATTGTTCATGCAAAAAATGATTCATTTTATCAAGACTTTGCCATTAATGAGCTGACCTTTTTGTCCTCTCTAAGCATCTACTCTCTTTCTCCACATCCTGGTTGTACTTACACTGCATGTCCAGAAGAGATTGCTCTTGTCCTGCATTTGGAGTGGATCATTGATACTTAACTGAGGCATCAGTCACTCTGTGTTTGTGCTTTTCATATTTTAATTGCACAGTTGTGAGAGAGACAGGCACACACATAAAGAGAGAGAGGGGGGGGGGGGTGAGTTTGAGAAAAAGAAATGTCACCTTATGCAGGTGGAATGACAAAACTGTCAATATTTAAATGTAGAGCTGGAACCTCAGAGCCGTCTAATTGCCTGATCCAGCTAGACCAGCGAAAAAGAAACACATTAAAATTGGTCTCTCACTGTTTCTAATCACACTGCACGCTGTAAAATGAAATGGGCCCATTCAAAGAAGCAATAAAATTATAATTCACCTATTATGACGATCAATAAACAATTAAGATCTTTCATTTGAGCAGCGTCCAACTGCGCTATTTTGTAAATGAATATCCACCAACAGAACATCTTTAATCCAGCAAGTAGCAGATGTTTTACAGTTATAAAAATCTCATCAAAAGTAGTACCTCGGAGAAAAGAAAAGCTCAAGTGAGATGCTGGACTTCATTTTCATATAAAAGTCACGCTCAGCGAAACATTAGAATAATTTAAAGCTCAATAAATCTGGCAACTTGCATTTGATGCACGGACAACAAATTCTTAATAAAGCTTCAGTACTTTGTGGACAGAGGTGTCACTCCACACAGTTTATACAGCACCAACTCCTCCTATAAAAAGTCACTTTTCCAAACAATATGCTGATATCATTCTCACCACTATGGATCATTAATGAGATTGAGTGTCGCTAATATCTAACAGCACTTCTTACATGTGACAGTTGTAAACATGTCAGTCACTTGATGCTTAATGTGATGATAGCTTGGCTGCTGTGATAGGAAACCACCATCATCCTGCTGCAAAACGCTGCTGGATTCATGCTCTCAACTGGCCACTTTAGTAAATAAGCAACCTTAAGTGTTACAGTGATATTTTATACAGTGTGACCTTAGAGGGAAGGAACAATAACTCTTTCTGCATCCGTGAGCTCTTCAACTGCAGTCCACCTCTGCTCATAGAGAGTCAGGAGGCTTTCACATGGCACATTAAAAGTATATGTTTCATTTATGCCTCTGCCCTTAAGGGGTTACATTGTACTTACCTTTATGTAGGCCAAACTATAGCTGACATGCGCCTCCTCAAAAACATAACTACATTTTACAGCTACAGAGATACCGCATGGGAGCCACGAGGACCTTGATTGGTCAGCGTGGGCTGCTTGTAAGTCGGCGAGCCAAGTTAAACAAAGGTTCTCCTTTTTGTTAACACACATCCATCAAAACCACTTCCTCCGCAAATCTGAATCATACCATGTTCTCCGCTCTCTATCACAGTGAATGAAACACGTAATGCGCAGACTGCACAGAATAGTCTCATATCTGTAATTAGACTGACTTAGATTGTCCACCCAGGAAGAAAAAGACAGAATTAATTGTTTCATCAAGTGCCCCAAAACAACATATATTTACATTTAAGTGACAGAAGCCCTAAAGCAGCCATAGTAATTACGACAGAGGAAATAAGGTAACATCATACAGCGACACAATTTGTTTGGCAGAGGTAGGGGTGGATTGGATCAAGTCAAAATTACATCAGATTACATTGTTCACTTTCTGATTACAACTGTGAGTCAACTCTGTTTTTTTAAAACCATTAGTACAGTCGTCCCCTTACTGTAAAGGATATGGCTGTCAATTTGTATACTTGTGTTTTGTTCAGAGCCAAACCAACAACCAACTGATCAACTGATCCTACATACAAGTACTGTGTTTCTAAAGTCTGATATATCCAATTCCTCTGTGCTGATGCCCTGGGTAACATGTCCCTTCCTCCCCAAATAGAGTGATTACTGTGGCTTGTTAGAAATGGCTCCAAAAATGAACAACAGTGATAAGATAGTAACCCTCTGCAATGGAGCTTCTAGGTACAACAGACACCACCACACATGTGCAGGAACATGGTTCCGGTTACAGAGGAACCAGAACTGCTACATATACTTCCTTTTAACTTGCCTCAGCAAAACATCCCTAGATGATTAACGAGCGGTCAAATCTGATGCTGCTAAACTCTTCAGGTTCTCCAAAAGGTCTCATGTGACACCAATTCTGATTGCTCTTCACTGGCTGCCCATCAAATTGAGAATCCAGTTCAAAGTTCTTGTGATCACCTCTAGAGCTCTGCATGGTCAGTCACCTGAATATGCTGGCACATCTACTGCAGGTATATCTACTGCAGCCGTATGTCACCACCAGGTCTCTGAGGTCCTCTGATCAGACTGTGCTTTTGAGGTTTAGCTTCAACTTTAAACTGCCTCCCTTTGGACTTAAGATCTGTGGATAATGTGAACACCTTTAAAAAGCAGCCTGTGACCCATTTCTTTAGACTTGCCCTTGTGTCATTTTTCAATTATATGACAGGTGCTTAAAAATATAGTTAATTGCATATTAATTAATAACCTCTTGAATTCGTACCATATTATACATTTCTTTAAAAACTGAAGTACAAAGTCAAGAGGCTGTGTTTTGTAGCACAATAAGCTAGCAAAGCTCTGTAAATGGAACCGTGTTTCAGTGTAGAGCTGTTTCTACACAAGCTATGGTTACCACTCTTGACAGGGAAGATGGGAACATGTCACCCAGTGCAGCAGTGTGGCTCACTGACATGTTTTTAATTGTTTTTGGACAAAAATGAAGCTCTATGGCACAGAGGAATAGTATTTGAACACATATACAATATTTATTGGTTTGGTTCTGCACGTGAAATGTATTGACAATAAGAAAAATATAGAAAAATCACCAGCCTTATCTTTGGTGGTTACCTTTAACCTTGTGTTAATTGTTGTAATGATGCCGAAGGTCCTGAAGAAGTAGTTATTTTAAGCCAAACCACGATCTTTCGTGGACACAACCGAATTTCGTCCTACCAATAACTCTTTTATGTGTTAAACAAATTCATATTTTATTGTTTAAATTGGAACCTTCCCTCCATCGCTCATATCACAAAATTTCATATTAAAGCATGCTATCTACCGAAATGCAATACCATAGGTATCATTAACACCTTGTGTTGACCATAAATCTGAATTCAGTTGTTAAAGGAGTTAGATGTACATTTATCTCTTTATTTCTTAAAGGTAAGAATATCGATATCAATCGTATGTTGTTAAGTACAAAGCTTTAGGTGGGACATGGTTACCTTAGCTTATCATAAAGACTGGAAAAAGATGGAGGCTAGAATAAAAAAACCTACCAACACTTCTAAAGCTCATTAATTAATAGGATATATCTTGTATCTTCTGTGTTCTTTAAATTTTATCAATCCTTGCATCTCATTCTCAGTAATTAAGTTAATGTATTTCCCAAAATGTTACTGTCTTTTAACGTCAGGGCATAGTGTCACTTACTACATGTAGTCCATATCCACAGTACTGCAGACATATGAAAATGTTTCTCTCCTGTTTTGAACCTCAATCCAATGAAAAATGAAAGCTGCACTGAAATATACTGTAGATAAGATTGTGTTAAGATTATGAACCTAACACCTTCCTTTATTTTTCTTGCTGTCACATTTTTTTCTTCCTTTTCGTCTTTTTTTTCCCCTCTACCAACCCCTTCCCCCACATGAGCACTTGAGTACTGAGAAGACACACACAGAGAGAAAATGCTGTCACACACACTCCAAGCACACACATACACACTGTGTGTATGTGACGAGGAGGTAACTTTTTGTGGCGGCTAGCTGTGAAGAGAGCCGCCTAATTAAAAAGATCATGAATATTCATGAGACACTTGTACTGCTGCAGCTAATTACATATTCAGAGAGGTTTGGTCGCCGGCGCTAGTGAGAGCGTTCTGATTCAACTCCGACACACTGACAACTCAATAAAGCACAACCAGCAATGTTTCAACCCTTTGCAGATGTAATCAGTGTCTGGACACAAATGAAATCTACTGACTCTGCAGATGTTAATGTATTAATAAGAGTGTGACAAAATCAAGCAAAATTGATATAAATGTCATATTATTTAACGTAATTGTACCTGGAAACCAAGCAACCACGGATACCTCAAATCAGCATCCATTGGTCAAGGTACAGTAAAGAAACCTAAATGTTCCTTATGTAGTGCTTCATTGTTAATGCACAGTATTTACTCACAGACATCTATCTGTCTTCAAACCAAGAAAGGTTAGTCACTCACTGACTTGATTCAAGAGACTTATTTTCTTCCACAGGAACATGCTTTATCCATGTGGGTAGCAAAAGAGGTGTTTTCATTGTCCGAAATGTCATCTGAACTTAAAACACGTACAAAAGGATGAATGTTAATGTTAATGTTAAGTTTTATAGTGTTAACTGAGTATAAACTGGTTACTTGGGACTCAATCTGGTCATATAGGTTGTTTCTCAACTCCAATTTAATTCTTGCATCTCAAGAAGCTACTCGGCACATCCAAGAGGAAGCCTTGGCCCAGATATTTGTTATCCATAATTTGAATATCTGCTGGCTACACCAGAACCCCAGTAGAAGCCAGGAGCTAAATTGTCAGATGATAGCTGATGGGGTCTGAGAATGATGCCACATTGGCTTTAAAGCCTGGCCCAGGTCCTGGGGGCTTGGTTGGACTCCCCAAACTGTCAAGACAATATCCTTTTGTTTGAAAGTGCAAATTCTTGTGCCAAGGTTCACCAAGATGAAATCAGTTTGACAGATTTTCTTTCTTTTTCTTCTAAAAATCCACTTCAGTTGCAGTTTCAAATGCTGGTGTAATCGGGCCCCTTCAATTACTTTATTTACTGACCACTCTATGCCAAGAAGAAGCACTGAAGATGGTGAAATAAAGACAACAACAATCATTGTTACACATTCTGTCATTATACAAAATAATAGGGCGAAAATCGAACTATTGAGCTTTTTGCTGGAAAATGGACCTTTGTTGGGCCGGTGTCATCAAGGTTTAAACACTCTACTCCACTGTACACTAAATGTTTACTTTAATTAAAATTCACACACAGTCTTAAATAAAAATCCAATTAATCTCCACATATAAATAAAAATATAAACCAAAAGACCACACATACTCATTGCTGGGTTCCACAGACACATAAAGTCTCTGTAGGGAGATTCCAAATCAACGCATGAAAATTCTCTCACATTACCCAATGGACAATTGGGGGAATAATGAAATGAAGCAAAAAGGGAAAAATAAGACACAAATCAAATGGACCAAAAAGTGAGGAAAGAGGTAAAGAATAATAAAAAAAAGAGAGGGTATAGCAGGAAAGATGGAGGAAGTGGTGATGGGAATTATAGTGCAGAGTCTGATGGGTTGGCTAATCACCACTTTGCCCTGCCTAATGTGGAGCCCCTTTGGCAACAGAACATGTTTTATTCACTAACTTATTATATCCCAGTCCACACTCACTGATAGCTAGCACTTAGCACTTAGCACAAGGTAGCACTGATGCCATGGCAGGGACATCTATGCAAGCTAACAGCCATAAAGTGGAAGACTTTTGTAATAATAGTTGCTTTATAAATGTGAGAGAGAAGCAGACAGCAGAAATCATAGAAAACCTGTCAGTATTGGCTTTCAGAGAAAATGAACACTAATAAGGCAAAGGTTAGGGTTAAGGTTACTGGACTGTTGTTTTGCATGTAGCATGCTAAAAACAA